>NC_088135.1:636881-780329 GCF_036370855.1 Dromaius novaehollandiae
CCCCAAGTGCCCCCAGAGCCCCCCCCGGGACCCCCAAGTCCTCCCCAAACCCCTCCCAGACCCCCAAGTGCCCCCCAATCCCCTCTCTGGACCCCCAAGTGCTTCCCCAGGACCCCCAAGTGCCCCCCAGACCCCCAAGTCCCCCCTGAGCCCCTCTCTGGACCCCCAAGTGCCCCCCAGACCCCCAAGTCCCCCCTGAGCCCCTCTCTGGACCCCCAAGTGCCCCCCCAGCCCCCCAAGTCTCCCTGAGCCCCTCTCGGGACCCCCAACTGTCCCCCTGGGACCCCCAAGTGCCCCCCAGCCCCCCAAGTGCCCCCCAGGTCCCCCCTGCCCCCCGCTCCCCCCCCCCCAGGTGCGGCACCTGCTGGAGGAGGCCCCCCCCGCGCTGCCCCCAGGTAAGAGCCGCCCCCCAAGTGTGGGGCTGGGGGGGTTGTGTGGGGCAGGGGCTGCCCCACGGCGCCCCGACCGCCCCCCCCGTTCCCCCCCCCCCCCCCAGCGCCGCCGCTGACGGTGCCGCCGGAAGCCATCACGCTGCGCGAGGCCGAGCCCCTGGCGCCGCCCCCCGTCGAGGTGGGGCTGCCCCATAGCGGGGCCCTGCCCCATAGCGGGAGGTTTGGGGAGGATCTGCCCCATAGCGGGGGGGTTGGGGCTGCCCCATAGCGGGGCCCTGACCCATAGCGGGGGGGTTGGGGGAGGATCTGCCCCATAGCGGGGGGTTGGGGGGGCACCCTGCCCCATAGCGGGGCCCTGACCCGTAGCAGGGGGGTTGGGGGAGGATCTGCCCCATAGCAGGGGGTTTGGGGGGGCCCCCTGCCCCATAGCGGGGTCCTGACCCATAGCGGGGGGGTTGGGGCTGCCCCATAGCGGGGCCCTGACCCATAGCGGGGGGGTTGGGGGAGGATCTGCCCCATAGCAGGGGGTTTGGGGGGGGCACCCTGCCCTATAGCGGGGCCCTGACCCATAGCGGGGGGGTTGGGGGAGGATCTGCCCCATAGCAGGGGGTTTGGGGGGGCCCCCTGCCCCATAGCGGGGCCCTGCCCCATAGCAGGGGGGGTTGGGGCTGCCCCATAGCGGGGTCCTGCCCCATAGCGGGGGGGTTGGGGGTGGACCCTGACCCATAGCGGGGCCTGACCCATAGCAGGGGGGTTGGAGCTGCCCCACAGCAGGGATCTGCCCCATAGCGACCCCTTGACCCGTATTGGGGGGGATCTGCCCCATAGCGGGGCCCTGCCCCATAGCAGGCAGTTTGGAGGCTGCCCCATAGCAGAGATCAGCCCCATAGTGGGGCCCTGACCAATAGTGGGGGGCTTGCGGCTGCCCCATAGAGCGGGATCTGCCCCACAGCGGCACCTTGACCCATATCGGGGGGGGGAATCTGCCCCATAGCGAGGATTGGACCCATAGCAGGGGCTTTGGGGGCTGCCCCATAGCAGAGCTCTGACCCATAGCAGGGGCTTTGGGGGCTGCCCCACGGCAGGGCAGCATCAGAGCTGCCCCACAGCGGCGGGGGGGGTTGTGGGGCCGCCCCATGGGGGGGTTATGGCCCCCCCCTTGCCGTGGGGCCGCCCCATAGCGCGGCCGTGGGGCAGGCGGAGCTGCCGGAGGTGACGGCGCGGGAGCTGGAGCTGCTGGCGGAGGCCGAGGCCGAGCTGCTGCCCCCCGGTATGGGGGGGGCACTTGGGGGGCTGGGGGGGCACTTAGGGGGCAGGGAGGGGGCCTGGGGGGCACTCAGGGGGCAGGGAAGGTGCTTGGGGGGCACTTAGGGGGCAGAGAAGGCGCCTGGGGGGGATTGGGGGGGGCCCTGGGGGGCACTTGTGGGGCTGGGGGGGCCCTTGGGGGCACTTGGGGGGCAGAGAAGGCACCTGGGGGGAAGGGAGGGCACTTGGGGGGCACTTGTGGGGCTGGGGGGGGCCTTGGGGGGCAGGGGGGTCCTGGGGGGCACTTGGGGGGCAGAGACGGTTCCTGGGGGGCAGGGAGGGCACTTGGGGGGCACTTATGGGGCAGGGGAGCCCTGGGCGGGCACTTGGGGGGCAGGGAAGGCACTTGGGGGGCACTTATGGGGCAGGGGGGCCCTGAGGGGGCACTTGGGGGGCAGGGAAGGCACTTGGGGGGCCCTTGGGGGACACTTATGGGGCAGAGGAGGTCCTGAGGGGCACTTATGGGGCAGGGAGGGTGTTTGGGGGGCACTTATGGGGCTGGGGCAGCACTTGGGGGGCAGTGGAGCCACTTGGGGGGCAGCAGAGGCCCTTGGGGGGCACTTGTGGGGCCGGAGCCCCGGGGCGGGTCCCCGTGTGGGTCCCAGCCCCACGGCGCGGCCGCCCGGCCCCACAGTGGAGGAGCTGCCCGAGGAGGTGCCGCCGCCCCCCCCCCGCGGTGAGCACTTGGGGGGCACTTGGGGGGCGGGGGAGGCACTTATGGGGCAGGGGAGGCACTTAGGGGGCAGGGGGTCACTCATGGGGTGGGGGGGCACTTAGGGGGCACTTGGGCAGGCGGTGCTTGGGCGGGGGGGCACTTGGGGGGCTGGGGGGCCACTTGAGGGGCACTTGTGGGGCCAGGAGAGACACTTGGGGGGCGGGAGAAGCACTTAGGGGGCAGGGGAGGCACTTAGGGGGCAGGGGGGACACTCATGGGGTGGGGGGGCAGGGGGGGCACTTGTGGGGCCAGGAGAGACACTTGGGGGGTGGGGGGGTACTTAGGGGGCAGGAGGAACTTGTGGGGCAGGCAGACGTGTGGGGTGGGGGGACACTTGGGGGGCACATGTAGGGCAGGGGGGTACTTGTGGGGCAGGGGTACTTGTGGGGCAGGGGCACTTGTGGGCAGGGGTATTTGTGGGGGGGCAGTTATGGGGCAGGGGGGCAGTTATGGGGCAGGGGGGCAGTTATGGGGCGGGGGGGTACTTATGGGGTGGGGGGGCACTTATGGGGCAGCCCCCCAGCGCCATCTCTGCCCCCCCAGTGCCGAGGCCCCCGGAGGAGCCCGTCCTGCCCCCGCCCCCCCCGAGGTGCCTGTGGGGCCGGGGGGGACGTGTGGGGCCGGGGGGACGTGTGGGGCTGGGGGGGACGTGTGGGGCTGGGGGGGATGTGTGGGGCTGGGAGGGTTGTGGGGCTGGAGGAAATGTGTGGGGCAGGGCAGCATGTGGGGTGGAGGGACGTGTGGGGCTGGGCGCCATGTGGGGCAGGGGAACATGTGGGGCAGGGGGATGTGTGGGGCTGGATGGGACGTGTGGGGCTGGATGGGACGTGTGGGGCAGGGGACCATGTGGGGCTGGGAGGGACATGTGGGGCAGGGGAACATGTGGGGCGGGGGGGACATGTGGGGCTGGGGCAGACGTGTGGGTCAGGTTCACATGTGGGGCAGGGTGACGGGGCGACATGGGGCGGAGGCAGATGTGTGGGGCTGGGGGGGACATGTGGGGCAGTAGCAACGTGTGGGGCAGGGAAATGTGTGGGGCTGGGGCAGACACGTGGGGCAGGGGACCATGTGGGGCTGGGAGGGACGTGTGGGGCAGGGGAACGTGTGGGGCAGGGGGCCATGTGGGGCAGTAGCAACGTGTGGGGCAGGGCAGTGTGTGGGGCAGACGTGTGGGGCAGGCTGACGTGTGGGGCGGGCGCAGGCCCCCCCCGCCGCCGCCCCCCCCTCCTCGACCTCCAGCCCCAGCTGCCGCCCGAGACGCTGCGAGCGCAACTGCTGCTGCCCCACGGCCACTGCCGCCCCCTGGTGAGGGCCCCGGCGTCCGGGAGAGGGGCCCAGGCATCCGGGAGAGGGCCCAGGCGTCCGGGAGAGGGCCCAGGCGTCCGGGGAGGGGCCCAGGCGTCCGGGAAGGGGCCCAGGCGTCCGGGAAAGGGCCCCGGCGTCCGGGAGAGGGGCCAAGGCATCCGGGAGAGGGCCCAGGCGTCCGGGAGAGGGCCCAGGCGTCCGGGGAGGGGCCCAGGCGTCCGGGAAGGGGCCCAGGCGTCCGGGAAAGGGCCCAGGCGTCCGGGAGAGGGGCCCAGGCGTCCGGGAGAGGGGCCCAGGCATCCGGGAAAAGGGCCCAGGTGTCTGGGAGAGGGGCCCAGGCGTCCGGGAGGGGCCCAGGCGTCCGGGAGAGGGCCCAGGCGTCCGTGAAGGGGCCCAGGCATCCGGGAGAGGGCCCAGGCGTCCGGGAAGGGGCCCAGGCGTCCGGGAAAAGGGCCCCGGCGTCCGGGAGAGGGCCCCGGCGTCCGGGAAAGGGGCCCAGGCGTCCGGGAGAGGGCCCAGGCGTCCGGGGAGGGGCCCAGGCGTCCGGGAAAGGGCCCCGGCGTCCGGGAGAGGGGCCAAGGCATCCGGGAGAGGGCCCAGGCGTCCGGGAGAGGGCCCAGGCGTCCGGGGAGGGGCCCAGGCGTCCGGGAAGGGGCCCAGGCGTCCGGGAAAGGGCCCAGGCGTCCGGGAGAGGGGCCCAGGCGTCCGGGAGAGGGGCCCAGGCATCCGGGAAAAGGGCCCAGGTGTCTGGGAGAGGGGCCCAGGCGTCCGGGAGGGGCCCAGGCGTCCGGGAGAGGGCCCAGGCGTCCGTGAAGGGGCCCAGGCATCCGGGAGAGGGCCCAGGCGTCCGGGAAGGGGCCCAGGCGTCCGGGAAAAGGGCCCCGGCGTCCGGGAGAGGGCCCCGGCGTCCGGGAAAGGGGCCCAGGCGTCCGGGAGAGGGCCCAGGCGTCCGGGAGAGGGGCTCCGGCGTCCGGGAAGGGGCCCAGGCATCCGGGGAAGGGCCCAGGCGTCCGGGAGAGGGGCCCCGGCGTCCGGGGAGGGGGGCCCAGGCGTCCGGGGAGGGGCCCAGGCATCCGGCTCTGCCCCCCAGGTGCTGCTGGAGCCCCCCGCGAAGAGGCGCCGGAGCCCTGCTGAGCTGCTGCGCGCCCCGACCTGTGGTGAGCGGGGGCCCAGACGTCCGGGGAAAAGGGCCCTGGCGTCCGGGGAGGGGCCCAGGCGTCCGGGAGGGGCCCAGGCGTCCGGCCCCGCTGACCCTCCCCCCCCCAGGTTGGCTCCCCTCGGAGCTGGAGCCGCTGTGGAGCCGCTGCGCCCGCCCGGGGCCCCCCGTGGCCCCGCCCCCCCCGGAGATCCCCAGCGAGGTCGAGGTGAGGGGCCCAGGCGTCCAGGGAAAGGGCCCAGGCATCCGGGAAGGGGCCCAGGCGTCCGGGGAAAGGAGCCCAGGCGTCCGGGAAGGGGCCCAGACGTCCGGGAAAGGGGCCCAGGCGTCCGGGAAAGGGGCCCAGGTGTCCGGGAAAAGGGCCCAGGCGTCCGGGGAGGGGCCCAGGCGTCCAGGGAGGGACCCAGGTGTCCGGGAAGGGCCCAGGCGTCTGGAAAAAGGGCCCAGGCGTCCAGGGAGGGGGCCCAGGCGTCCGGGAAAGGGGCCCAGGCGTCCGGGGAGGGGCCCAGGCGTCCGGGGAAAGGGCCCAGGCGTCCAGGAGGGGACCCAGGCGTCCGGCCCCCCAGGTGCCGCGTGAGGCGCTGGAGCCCAGCATCCCGGCGCTGCCCGTCTCGGGTGAGTGACCCCCCCCCTGCCACGGCGCCGTGGGGCGGGTGTGGGGCGGTTGTGGGTCACCATGGGGTGGTTGTGGGGTGGTTTGGGGCAGTTGTGGGTCACTATGGGGCAGCTGTGGGTCGCCATGGGGCAGTTGCGGATGCTGTGGGGCAGTTGTGGGTCCCGTGGGGCAGCTGTGGGGCAGTTGTGGGTCCCATGGGGTGGCTGTGGCTCACTGTGGGGTGGTTGTGGGGCAGTTGTGGGGCCCATGTGGCAGTTGCAGTTGCCGTGGGGTAGTTGTGGGTCCCGTAGCGTGGCTGTGGGTCGCCGTGGGGCAGTTCTTGGTGCTGTGGGGCAGCCGTGGGTCACTGTAGGGCGGTTATGGGGCAGTTGTGGGTCCAGGGAGCGCTTGTGGGGCAGTTGTGGGTCGCCATGGGGCGGTCGTGGATGCTGTGCGGTGGCTGTGGGTCACTGTAGGGTGGTTGTGGGGCGGCTGTGGGTCACCCTGGGGCTGTTGTGGGTCCCATGGGGCGGTTGTGGGGCGGTTGTGGGTCCCGTGGGGCAGCTGTGGGTCACTGTAGGGTGGTTGTGGGGCGGCTGTGAGTCACCCTGGGGCTGTTGTGGGTCCCATGGGGCGGTTGTGGGGCAGTTGTGGGTCCTGTGGGGCAGCTGTGGGTCACTGTAGGGTGGTTGTGGGGCGGCTGTGGGTCCCGTGGGGCAGCTGTGGGTCACTGTAGGGTGGTTGTGGGGCGGCTGTGGGTCACCCTGGGGCTGTTGTGGGTCCCATGGGGCGGTTGTGGGGCAGTTGTGGGTCCCGTGGGCAGCTGTGGGTCACTGTAGGGTGGTTGTGGGGCAGCTGTGGGTCACCCTGGGGCTGTTGTGGGTCCCATGGGGCAGTTGTGGGCAGTTGTGGGTCCCGTGGAGCAGTTGTGGGTCCCGTGAGGCAGCTGTGGGTCACTGTAGGGTGGTTGTGGGGCGGTTGTGGGTCCCGTGGGGCAGTTGGGGGGCGGCTGTGGGTCCCATGGGGTGGTTGTGGGTCCCGTGGCGCAGCTGTGGGTCACTGTAGGGTGGTTGTGGGGCAGTTGTGGGTCCCATGGGGCTGTTGTGGGTCCCATGGGGCGCTGGGGGGGCGGTTGTGGGTCCCATGGGGCGGTTGTGGGGCAGTTGTGGGTCCCGTGGGGCGGTTGTGGGGCAGTTGTGGGTCCCGTGGGGCAGCTGTGGGTCACTGTAGGGTGGTTGTGGGGCGGCTGTGGGTCACCCTGGGGCTGTTGTGGGTCCCATGGGGCGCTGGGGGGGTGGTTGTGGGTCCCATGGGGCAGTTGGGGGTTGCCGTGGGGCAGTTGGGCGGCTGTGGGTCGCCGTGGGGCAGCGGCGGCCTCCCCCCCACACCCCCCCCCCAGAGATCTCCCTGGAGGTGACGGAGGAGGAGCTGCGGCCCCGGCTGCCCCCCCCCGAGGAGCGGCGGTACGTGTGGGGCGGGACCCCCACGTGTGGGGCAGGGGGACGCCTGTGGGGCAGGCATTAACCCCGCCCCCGCTTCCCGCAGCCCCCCGGCGCCTCCCGCCCCCCCGGCGCTGCCCGAGGTCCCCGAGGGGCCCGAACCCGAACTGCCGCCCGGCCCCGCCCCCAGCATGGCCGACCTGCGCAGGTACCGCCCGCCCCGGGGCCCCCCCGCCGGACGCCTGGGCCCCCCCCTCCCGGACGCCTGGGCCCCTCTCCCGGACGCCTGGGCCCCTTCCCGGACGCCTGGGCCCCTCCCCAGATGCCTGGGCCCCTCCTGGACACCTGGGCCCCTTTTCCCGGACGCTTGGGCCCCTCCTGGACGCCTGGGCCATTTTCCCGGACTCCTGGGCCCCTTTCCCGGACGCCTGGGCCCCTCCCGAACGCCTGGGTCCCTTTTCCCGAACGCCTGGGCCCCTTTTTCCGGACGCCTGGGCCCTTTTCCCGGACGCCTGGGCCCCTTTCCTGGACGCCTGGGCCCCTTCCCGGACTCCTCAGTCCCTTATCCCCGGACGCCTGGGCCCCTCTCCCAGACTCCTGAATCCCCTCCCCGGACACCTGGGCCCCTCCCCGGACGCCTGGGCCCCTCTCCCGGACGCCTGGGCCCCCTTTCCCGGACACCTGGGCCCCTCCCCGGACGCCTGGGCCCCTTTTCCCGGACGCCTGGGCCCTTTTCCCGGACGCCTGGGCCCCTTTCCCAGACGCCTGGGCCCCTTTTCCCGGACGCCTGGGCCCTTTTCCCCGGACGCCTGGGCCCCTTTCCCGAACGCCTGGGCCCCTTCCTGGACTCCTCAGTCCCTTTCCCAGACGCCTGGGCCCCTTCCCGGACGCCTGGGCCCCTCTCCCGGACGCCTGGGCCCCTCTCCCGGACGCCTGGGGCCCTCCCTGGACACTTGGGCCCTTTTCCCGGACGTCTGGGCCCTTTTCCCGGACGCCTGGGCCCCTTTCCCGGACGCCTGGGCCCCTCTCCCGGACGCCTGGGCCCTTTTCCCGGACGCCTGGGCCCCCTTCCCGGACGCCTGGGCCCCTCCCGGACGCCTGGGCCCCTCCCCGCAGGCAGGTGCTGGCGGAGCTCTCCCGCACTGGGGGGGCGGCTCTGACCTCGCTGCTGCCCCCCGGCGCCGCCCGGGACCTCGTCAGCCGCCTCTTCGCCCTGCTGCTGGGTGAGTGTCGCCGTGGGGCCGCCCCACACGCGTGTCCCCCTGCCCCACACGCGTGTCCCTGCCCCACACGCGTGTCGCTGCCCCACACGCAGAGCTCTGCGGCGGCCGAGTCGTGCGGCTGGAGCAGGCCCGGCCCTACGGCCCCATCGCCGTGGGGCTGGGCCCCCGCTTCCCCCACCCGGCGCCGCGCTGAGGGGCGGGGCTGCCCCACGGAC
Organism: Dromaius novaehollandiae; assembly: GCF_036370855.1. Lineage (NCBI taxonomy): Eukaryota > Metazoa > Chordata > Aves > Casuariiformes > Dromaiidae > Dromaius > Dromaius novaehollandiae. Next base: position 645,227 of record NC_088135.1, read on the forward strand.
GCCCCACGGACGCCCCACGGACACGCCAAGCCCGGACCCACGGATACGCCAAGCTCAGCCCCACGGACACGTCAATCCCAGCCCCATAGATACATCAATCCCAGCCCCATGGACGCGCCAGGATCGGCCTCACGGACACGTCAGTCCCAGCCCCATAGATACGTCAATCCCGGCCCCATGGAGGCCCCATGGACAGGTCAGTCCCAGCCCCACGGCGACGCCATGGACGCGTCAATCCCGGCCCCATAGAAACGTCAATCGCAGCCCCATGGATGCGTCAATCCTGGCCCCACGGACACGTCAGTCCCAGCCCCACGGCGACGCCATGGACACGTCAATCGCGGCCCCATGGATGTGTCAATCCCGGCCCCATGGAGGCCCCACGGACACGTCAGTCCCAGCCCCACGGCGACGCCATGGACACGTCAATCCCAGCCCCATAGATACGTCAATCGCAGCCCCATAGATACGTCAATCCTGGCCCCACGGACACGTCAGTCCCAGCCCCACGGCGACGCCATGGACACGTCAATCCCAGCCCCATAGGTACGTCAATCCCAGCCCCATGGATACGTCAATCCCGGCCCCATGGATGCCCCACGGACAGGTCAGTCCCAGCCCCACAGATGCACCAGGATCGGCCCCACGGACACGTCAATCCCGGCCCCACGGCGACGCCATGGACACGTCAATCCCGGCCCCACGGATACATCAGTCCCAGCCCCACGGAAGCCCCACAGACATGGCAGTCCCGGCCCCATAGATACGTCAATCGCAGCCCCATAGATACGTCAATCCCGGCCCCATGGAGACACCACGGACACGTCACTCCCAGCCCCACGGACGCGTCAGTCCCGGCCCCACGGACAGGCAAGCGACACCCCCGGCCGCTCCGCGACCCCTTTATTGCCCCGGCGCCGCGGCGACCTCGCGCTGACGTCAGGAGCCTCCCGGCGACGGGGCGGTGACGGTGTCCTGCCGGCAACAGCGTGACGTCACCGCTGGCCCCGCCCCCCCCGGTGACATCAGCCGTCACCGGGAGGACCAAGGACCCGACCCGGGGAGGGCGCGTGGGGGGGGTTGGGGGCGGCCGGTTGTACTTTGGGGCTGTTCCCGGGGCGTCCGGTTGTGCTTTGGGGGCGCAAAGCTGTACTTCATGGGTGTTACACGGCCTCTGCCTGTGCTTTGTGGGGGGTTGGGGGTGTCCGGCTGTACTTTGGGGGTGTTCCCGGGGCGTCCGGTTGTACTTTGGGGGCGCAAAGCTGTACTTCACGGGTGTTTCACGGCCTCTGCCTGTGCTTTGTGGGGGGTTGGGGGTGTCCGGCTGTACTTTGGGGGGGTGTTTGGGGGTGTCCGGCTGTACGTAGGGGTCACAGGGCCCCGCTTTGGGGTTAGTTGGGGGTGTCCGGCTGTGCTTCGAGGTCCTGGGGCTGTACTTAAGGGGTGTTGGGGGGCACCCAGCTGTACTTCAGGGGTGTCTGGCTGCACTGTAGGAGTGTGGGGCTGTAGTTGGGGGTGTCCGGCTGTACTTTGGGGGTATCTGGGGGTTCTGGTTGCCCTTTGGAGGCGCACAGCTGTAGTTTGGGGGCGTGCGGCTGTAATTTGGGGTGTCTGGCTGTAGTTCGGGGGTACCTGGGGCTGTTTGGTTGCTGTTTGGAGGCATGCGGCTGTACTTTGGAGGTGTGCGGCTGTACCGTGGGGGTGCAGGGTTGTAGTTTGGGGGTGTCTGGTTGCCTTTGGGGGCACGCGGCTGTACTCTGGGGGCACGGGGCTGTAGTTCGGGGGTGTCCGGCTGTACTTTGGGGGTATCTGGGGGCGTCCGGCTGTACTTTGGGGGTATCTGGGGACGTGCGGCTGTACTTTGGGGGTATCTGGGGGCGTGCGGCTGTACTTTGGGGGTATCTGGGGACGTGTGGTCGCACTTTGGGGGCGTGCGGGTGCCCTTTCGGGGCGGGCGGCTGTAGCGGGGGTGTCGCGGCTGTAGTTGGGGGGCGTGCGGCTGTACTTTGGGGGTACCTGGGGACGTGCGGCTGTACTTTGAGGGTATCTGGGGGCGTCCGGCTGTACTTTGGGGGTATCTGGGGACGTCTGGTCGCGCTTTGGGGGTGTGCGGGTGCCCTTTTGGGGCGCGCGGCTGTAGCGGGGGTGTCGCGGCTGTACTTTGGGGGTATCTGGGGCGTCCGACTGTACTTTGGGGGTATCTGGGGGTGTCTGGTTGCCTTTTGGGGGCGTCCGACTGTACTTTGGGGGTATCTGGGGGTGTCTGGTTGCCTTTGGGGGCGTGCGGCTGTACTTTGGGGGTATCTGGGGCGTCCGACTGTACTTTGGGGGTATCTGGGGGTGTCTGGTTGCCTTTGGGGGCGTGCGGCTGTACTTTGGGGGTATCTGGGGCGTCCGACTGTACTTTGGGGGTATCTGGGGACGTCTGGTCGCGCTTTGGGGGTGTGCGGGTGCCCTTTTGGGGCGCGCGGCTGTAGCGGGGGTGTCGCGGCTGTAGTTGGGGGGCGTGCGGCTGTACTTTGGGGGTATCTGGGGGCGTGCGGCTGTACTTTGGGGGTATGTGGGGACGTGTGGTCGCGCTTTGGGGGCGTGCGGGTGCCCTTTGGGGGCGGGCGGCTGTAGCGGGGGTGTCGCGGCTGTAGCGGGGTGCTGTCACTCACCGGGGGGCGGGGCCAGCGCAGGGCGTGGCGGAGGCGGGCGGCGGCGTCGGGGGGCAGCCGGGCCAGCGCCTCCCCCGCCGCCTCGGGGCGCCCGGCCGCCACCTCCCCCAGCAGCGCCCGCAGCCCCGCCTCCGCCTCTGACGGGGGGGGGGGACACGGGGGGGGGTCAGCCCCACCGCGCCCCGCCCCCACACCCCCAAATACCCCTTAAATACCCCTTAAATACCCCCAAACACAACATTGTCACCCTAAATACCCCTTAAATACCCCCAAATACCCCCCAAATACCCCCAAACACAACATTGTCACCCCAAATACCCCTTAAATACCCCCAAATACCCCCAAACAAAACACTGTCACCCCAAATACCCCTTAAATACCCCCAAATACCCCTCAAATACCCCTAAACACAACATTGTCACCCCAGATACCCCCCAAATACCCCCAAATACCCCCAAACACAACATTGTCACCCCAAATACCCCTTAAATACCCCCGAACACCCCTCAAATACCCCTAAACACAACATTGTCACCCCAAATACCCCTTAAATACCCCCAAACACCGCCCAAATACCCCCAAACACAACATTGTCACCCCAAATACCCCTTAAATACCCCCAAATACCCCCCAAATACCCCCAAATACAACATTGTCACCCCAAATACCCCTTAAATACCCCCAAATACCCCCCAAATACCCCCAAATACAACATTGTCACCCCAAATACTCCTTAAATACCCCCCAAATACCCCAAACACAACATTGTCACCCCAAATACCCCTTAAATACCCCCCAAATACCCCCAAACACAACATTGTCACCCCAAATACCCCTTAAATACCCCCAAATACCCCCCAAATACCCCCAAACAAAACACTGTCACCCCAAATACCCCTTAAATACCCCCAAATACCCCTCAAATACCCCTAAACACAACATTGTCACCCCAGATACCCCCCAAATACCCCCAAATACCCCCAAACACAACATTGTCACCCCAAATACCCCTTAAATACCCCCAAACACCGCCCAAATACCCCCAAACACAACATTGTCACCCCAAATACCCCTTAAATACCCCCAAATACCCCCCAAATACCCCCAAATACAACATTGTCACCCCAAATACCCCTTAAATACCCCCCAAATACCCCCAAATACAACATTGTCACCCCAAATACCCCTTAAATACCCCCAAATACCCCCCAAATACCCCCAAATACAACACTGTCACCCCAAATACCCCTTAAATACCCCCAAATACCCCCAAACACAACATTGTCACCCCAAATACCCCCAAACACCCCTCAAATACCCCCAAATACAACATTGTCACCCCAAATACCCCTTAAATACCCCCAAATACCCCCAAACACAACATTGTCACCCCAAATACCCCTCAAATACCCCCAAATACCCCCAAATACCCCCAAACACAACATTGTCACCCCAAATACCCCTCAAATACCCCCAAACACCCCTCAAATACCCCCAAATACAACATTGTCACCCCAAATACCCCTTAAATACCCCCAAACACCCCCCAAATACCCCCAAACACAACATTGTCACCCCAAATACCCCCAAATACAACATTGTCACCCCAAATACCCCCTAAATACCCCTCAAATACCCCCAAACACAACATTGTCACCCCAAATACCCCTTAAATACCCCCAAATACCCCCCAAATACCCCCAAACACAACATTGTCACCCCAAATACCCCTCAAATACCCCCAAACACCGCCCAAATACCCCCAAACACAACATTGTCACCCCAAATACCCCCTAAATACCCCTCAAATACCCCCAAATACAACATTGTCACCCCAAGTACCCACCAAATACCCCTCAAATACCCCCCAAATACCCCCAAATACAACATTGTCACCCCAAATACCCCTTAAATACCCCCAAACACCGCCCAAATACCCCTAAACACAACATTGTCACCCCAAATACGCCTCAAATACCCCCCAAATACCCCCAAATACAACATTGTCACCCCAAATACCCCTTAAATACCCCTCAAATACCCCCCAAATACCCCCAAATACAACATTGTCACCCCAAATACCCCCCAAATGCCCCCCAAATACAACATTGTCACCCCAAATACCCCCAAATACCCCTTAAATACCCCCAAACACCCCTCAAATACCCCCAAACACAACATTGTCACCCCAAATACCCCTTAAATACCCCTCAAATACCCCCCAAATACCCCCAAACACAACATTGTCACCCCAAATACCCCTTAAATACCCCCCAAATACCCCCCAAATACCCCCAAAGACAACATTGTCACCCCAAATACCCCCAAACACAACATTGTCACCCCAAATACCCCTCAAATACCCCCAAATACCCCTTAAATACCCCCAAATACAACATTGTCACCCCAAATACCCCTTAAATACCCCCAAATACCCCTCAAATACCCCTCAAATACCCCCAAACACAACATTGTCACCCCAAATACCCCCAAACACCCCTCAAATACCCCCAAACACAACATTGTCACCCCAAATACCCCTCAAATACCCCCAAATACCCCCCAAATACCCCCAAACGCCCCCAAATACAACATTGTCACCCCAAATACCCCTCAAATACCCCCCAAATACCCCCCAAATACCCCCAAACACAACATTGTCACCCCAAATACCCCTTAAATACCCCCCAAATACCCCCCAAATACCCCCAAAGACAACATTGTCACCCCAAATACCCCCAAACACAACATTGTCACCCCAAATACCCCTCAAATACCCCCAAATACCCCCCAAATACCCCCAAACACAACATTGTCACCCCAAATACCCCTTAAATACCCCCAAATACCCCCAAACACAACATTGTCACCCCAAATACCCCTTAAATACCCCCAAATACCCCCAAACACAACATTGTCACCCCAAATACCCCTCAAATACCCCCAAATACCCCCAAATACCCCCAAACACAACATTGTCACCCCAAATACCCCTCAAATACCCCCCAAATACCCCCCAAATACCCCCAAAGACAACATTGTCACCCCAAATACCCCCAAACACAACATTGTCACCCCAAATACCCCTCAAATACCCCCAAATACCCCCCAAATACCCCCAAAGACAACATTGTCACCCCAAATACCCCTCAAATACCCCCCAAATACCCCCAAACACAACATTGTCACCCCAAATACCCCCCAAATACCCCCAAACACCCCTCAAATACCCCCAAACACATTGTCACCCCAAATACCCCTTAAATACCCCCAAATACCCCTCAAATACCCCCAAACACAACATTGTCACCCCAAATACCCCTTAAATTCCCCCTAAATGCCCCTCAAATACCCCCAAACACATTGTCACCCCAAATACCCCTTAAATACCCCCAAATGCCCCTCAAATACCCCCAAACACAACATTGTCACCCCAAATACCCCTTAAATACCCCCCAAATACCCCCAAACACAACATTGTCACCCCAAATACCCCATAAAAACCACCTTGTCACCCCAGTTACACCCAAACCACCCTCTAACCCCCAAACACCACCTCAAACACCCCCGAGTACCCCCCAAAAACCACCCCACCACCCCGAACACCCTCTTGTCACCCCAACCCCCCCCCCGTTACACCCCCCCGTACCGGGGGACAGGCGGGGGTTGCCCACGATGCTGCCGCACACCCGCACCAGCTCGCCTGTGTGCTCGGCCAGCTGCGGGGACGGGGTAGGTCACACACAGCCGGTGGCAGATACACCCGCCGGGGGGGCAAATACACCCCCCCAGGGGCAAATACACCCGCCCGGGGGCAAATACACCTGCCCGGGGGGCAAATACACCTGCTCTCGGGGCAGATACACCCGCCCGGGGGGCAAATACACCCACCCGGGGGACAAATACACCCGCTCTCGGGGCAGATACACCCGCCCGGGGGGCAAATACACCCGCCCGGGGGCAGATACACCCGCCCGGGGGGCAAATACACCCGCCCAGGGGCAGATACACCCGCCCAGGGGGCAAATACCCCCCCACAGGGCAACTACACCCTCTCTGGGGACAAACAACACCCCGCGGGGGGTAAATACAGCCGCCCAGGGGTGAATCCCGTGAATCCCCCCCCCCAGGCTGTCCAGGGACCCCCCCAGGGCCCCAAATACCCCCCCGAGACCCCCAAATACCCCCCCAGGACCCCAAATACCCCCCTGAAACCCCCCCAGGACCCCAAATACCCCCCCCAGGACCCCAAATACCCCCCCGAGACCCCCAAATACCCCCCGAGGACCCCAAATACCCCCCTGAAACCCCCCCAGGACCCCAAATACCCCCCCGAGACCCCCAAATACCCCCCAGGACCCCAAATACCCCCCTGAAACCCCCCCCAGGACCCCCCCAGTCCCACCAGTTCAAACTGGGAGCCCCGCAGCCCCAGCAGGAAGCCCAGTAGGGCCGGGACCCCCCCCGAAACCCCCCCGGGGACCCCCAAATCCCCCCCCGGACCCCCCAAATCCCCCCCCAGGACCCCCCCAGTCCCACCAGTTCGAACTGGGAGCCCCGCAGCCCCAGCAGGAATCCCAGTACGGCCGGTTCCTCCTCCCAGTCCTCGGCCAGCGGCAGCGCCGGCAGCAGCAGCGGCAGCACCAGCCCCGCCTGGGGGGGGGGCGGGTAAATACCCCCCCCCGGGGAATAACACCCCCCCCAGTGCCTCCCAGTGCCTCCACCAGTGACTACCAGTGCTCTCCAGTGACTCCCAGTCTCTCCCAGTGCTCCCCAGTCACTCCCAGTGACCCCCAGTGCCTCCCAGTCCCCTCCAGTCCCTCCCAGTGCATCCTCAGTCCCCTCCCAGTCCCCCCGTCCCTTCCAATGCCTCCCATTCCCTCCCAGTCCCCTCCCACTGCCTCCCAGTCCCCTCCCAGTGCTTCCCAGTGCCACCCCCATCCCCTCCCAGTGCCCCCCAGTGGCTCCCAGTCCCCTCCCAGTCCCCTCCCAATGCCTCCCAGTGCCCCCCCATCCCCTCCCAGTGCCCCCCAGTCCCTCCCAGTCCCCTCCCAGTCCCCTCCCAGTGCCCTCCCACCCCCTCCCAGTGCCCCCCAGTCCCTCCCAGTCCCCTCCCAGTGCCTCCCAGTGCCCCCCCATCCCCTCCCAGTGCCCCCCAGTGGCTCCCAGTGCCCCCCCATCCCCTCCCAGTGCCTCCCAGTGCCCCCCACCCCCTCCCAGTGCCCCCCAGTGCCCCCCATCCCCTCCCAGTGCCCCCCAGTGGCTCCCAGTGCCCTCCCAGTCCCCCCCCACCCCCTCCCAGAGCCCTCCCAGTCCCCCCCCACCCCCTCCCAGTCCCCTCCCAGTGCCCCCAGTACCTCGGGGGGGGGCAGGGCGCCCCCCAGGCGGGCCAGAGCCCCGCACGCGTTGTCCCGCACCCGCCCCGGCCCCTCCCGCGCCGCCGCCGCCCCCAGCAGCGCCCGCAGCCCCGCCCCCTGCCTGCCGCGTCAAGGAAAGGGGCGGGGCCAGCGCGTGACGTCATCCCCCCGGGGGGCGGGGCCTCGGGGAACCCACCCCCCCCTCCCTCCTCCTCCTCCTCCCCCGGGCCCCTCCCGCGCCGCCGCCGCCCCCCGCCCGCCGCGTCAAGGGGCGGGGCCAGGCCGTGACGTCACCCCCCAGGGGGCGGGGCAAGCGCCGAGGGGGGGCGGGGCCAGGGTGGAAGCTGGCGGGGGGGGGTGGGACGTGCCCGGGGAGGGGGGCGGGGCCAAGGAGGGGGCGGGGTTTCAGGACGGGGGCGGGGCCAGGATAGAACGTCCCCGGGGAGGGGGGCGGGGCCAAGGAGGGGGCGGGGTTTCAGGACGGGGGCGTGGCCAGGGTGGGACATCCCCGGGAGGGGGCGGGGCTGCGCGAAGGGGGCGTGGCCAGGGCAGACCGTCCCCGTGGAGGGGGCGGGGCTATGGGAAGGGGGCGTGGCCAGGGTTGAACTCCCCGGGGAGGGGGCGTGGCCAGGACGGAACATCCCCGGGAGGGGGCGGGGCTGCGCGAAGGGGGCGTGGCCAGGGTGGAGCATCCCCGGGGAAGGGGGCGGGGCTTCAGAATGGGGGCGTGGCCAAGGCGGAACGTCGCCGGGGAGGGGGCGGGGCTGCGCGCTGTGGGCGTGGCCAAGGCAGAACGTCCCCCGGGGGGGGGAGCCACCTCTATAAGGGGGGCGTGGCTACAAGGGGGCGTGGTTTAGCACACAGGGGGCGTGGCTTAGCACACAGGGGGCGTGGCCTCCCCACTGGTTCCCCCCTCCCCATCCTCCCCCCAAGCCCTCCAAGCTGAAGAAAGGGGGGGGGGGGGCGGAGCTCACCCCCCCACCGGAAGGGGCGTGGCCTGTCCCCGGAAGGGGGCGTGTCCTCGCCCCCGGAAGGGGCGTGGCCGTGGGGAGGATACGGGCCGAGGGCGGGGCCGGCGGCGGCGGCGAGGCGGCCCAGGGCGTGGAGGGCGTTGGCCCGCACCTCCGGGTGGGCGTCGCCCCCGGCCGCCGCCCCCAGGGCGGGGACAAGGCGGGGCAGCAGCGGGGCGGAGGCCACGCCCAGCGCCCCGCCCACCCCCGCCAGCGTGGCCGCCGCCCACGAGCGCTCCCCCACGCTGCACCGCGGCTCCTGCCGGGGGGGGGGGGGGGGGAAGGTGTGTGAGTGCCGGGGCCCCCGGACGCCTGGGCCCCTCCCCGGACGCCTGGGTCCCCTCCCCGGACGCCTGGGCCCCTTTCCCGGACGCCTGGGCCCTTCTCCCGGACGCCTGGGCCCCTTCCCGGACGCCTGGGCCCTTTTCCCCGGACGCCTGGGCCCTTTTCCCGGCCGCCTGGGCCCTTTTCCCGGACGCCTGGGCCCCTTTCCCGGACGCCTGGGTCCCCTCCCCGGATGCCTGGGCCCTTTCCCGGACGCCTGGGCCCCTCTCCCGGACGCCTGGGCCCTTTTCCCGGACGCCTGGGCCCCTCTCCCGGACACCTGGGCCCTTCCCCGGACTCCCAGGTCCCTTCCCCGGACGCCTGGGCCCCTCCCGGACGCCTGGGCCCTTTTCCCGGACGCCTGGGCCCTTTTCCCGGACGCCTGGGCCCCTCGTCCCGGACACCTGGGCCCCTTTCCCGGACGCCTGGGCCCCTTCCCGGACACCTGGGCCCCTCCCCCGGACGCCTGGGCCCCTTTCCCGGACACCTGGGCCCCTCCCCCAGACGCCTGGGCCCCTTTCCCGGACGCCTGGGCCCCGTTTCCCGGACGCCTGGGCCCCTTGTCCCGGACGCCTGGGCCCCTCATCCCGGATGCCTGGGCCCCTTCCCGGACGCCTGGGCCCCTTTTCCCGGACGCCTGGGCCCTTCTCCCGGACGCCTGGGCCCCTCGTCCCGGACACCTGGGCCCCTTTCCCGGACGCCTGGGCCCCTTCCCGGACACCTGGGCCCCTCCCCCGGACGCCTGGGCCCCTTTCCCGGACACCTGGGCCCCTCCCCCAGACGCCTGGGCCCCTTTCCCGGACGCCTGGGCCCCTTCCCGGACGCCTGGGCCCCTCTCCCGGACACCTGGGCCCTTCCCCGGATGCCTGGGCCCCTTTCCCGGACGCCTGGGCCCCTCTCCCGGACGCCTGGGCCCCTACCAGGCGGGCGAGCAGGAGCGGCAGCAGCTCGTCGAGGTGGGGGGCCAGTTCCCCCCCCACGGCCTCGGCCAGGGCCACCAGCACCTCCCCCGCCAGCTCCCGCACCTCCGCCGCCGCCTCCGCCTGCAAGGGGGGGGGGGGGAGGCCTCAGCACCCCCAAAACACCCGGAAATACCCCCAAAACACCCCTAAATACCCCCAAACCACCCCCAAAACACCCCAGATACCCTGAAACACCCCAAAATACCCCCAAAAGACTCTCATATACCCCCAGAACATCCCCAAACACCTCCAAACACCCCTAAAATACCCCCCAAAACCCCCAAATACCCCCAAAACACCCCGAAATACCCCCCAAAACCCCCAAATACCCCCCAAACAACCTCAAAATAGTCCCAAACACCCCAAAATACCCCAAACAACCCCAAACACCCCCCAAACACCCCCAAAATAGCCCCAAATACCCCCAAACATCCCAAAATACCCCAAACACCCCCAAAATACCCCCAAACACCCCCAAATACCCCAAAACACCCCCTGAATACCCCCAAAATACCCCTAAAACACCCCCAAATACCCCCAAAAGACCCTCATATCCCCCCAGAACATCCCTAAACACCCCTAAAATACCCCCCAAAACCCCAAATACCCCCAAAATAGCCCCAAATACCCCCAAACACCCAAAATACCCCCAGGACACCACTGAACACCCCCAAACACCCCTAAAATACCCCCAAACACCCCCCAAACACCCCCAAATACCCCGATAACCCCAGAACACCCCCAAACACCCCCAAAACACCCTCAAAACACCCCCAAACCACCCCCAAATAGCCCAAACACACCCAAATACCCCCAAACACCCCCAAAACATGCCCAAACACCCCCAGAACACCCCCAAATAACCCCAGAACACCCCAAAACACCCCCAAATAACTCCAAACACCCCCAAATACCCCCCAAATACCCCCAAACGCCCCCCAAACACCCGCAAATACCCCAAACACCCCCAAATGCCCCCGAAAGACCCCCAAATAACTCCAACCCCCCCAAAACCCCCCAAACACCCCCAAATCCCCCCAAAATACCCCAAAACACCCCCATATAACCCCAGAACACCACTGAACACCCCCAAACACCCCTAAAACACCCCCAAACACCCCCAAACACCCCGATAACCCCAAAACACCCCGAAAACACCCCAAACGCCCCCAAACACCCCCAAACACCCTCAAACACCCCGATAACCCCAAAACACCCCGAAAACACCCCAAACACCCTCAAAACGCCCCCAACACCCCCAAATACCCCCAAACACCCCCAAAACACCCCCAAACACCCCCAAACCCCTGCAAAATACCCAAAACACCCCCAAACCCCCCCAACACCCCAACCCCCCCCCCAAGGACCCCCCCAATACTCCCAGGGACCCCCAAACCCCCCGGGACCCCCCAAACCCCCCCGATCCCCCCCCCCCCCCGACCTGCTCTTCCTCCTCGTCCTCCTCCTCCTCCTCGCCGGCCCCGGGCTGCAGACAGGGCACCTGGGGGGGGGGGGGGACCCCGAATGGCCCCGTTCGCCCCCAAATCCCCCCCCCCGGGACCCCCCCGACCCCCCCTTCAACACCCCCGCGGCCTCCCGGTTACCCCCCGCCCCTAATTACCCCCCCAAGCCCCCCCCAAGCCCCCCAATTGCCCCCCCAATCCCAATAGCCCCCCAGTCACCCCCAGTAGCCCCCCAATGGCCCCCCCAGCCCTTATCGCCCCCCAATTGCCCCCCCAATTGCCCCCAATAGCCCCCCGAGACCCCCAATCACCCCCAATAGCCCCCCAATGGCCCCCAATACCCCCCCATGACCCCCCCAACCCCCCCAATAGCCCCCCCATGACCCCCCCAGCCCCCAATAGCCCCCCATGACCCCCCAACCCCCAATAGCCCCCCCATGACCCCCCCCAACCCTCCCAATAGCCCCCCCAACCCCCCCAATAGCCCCCCCAATGCCCCCCCATAGCCCCCCATGACCCCCCAATAGCCCCCCATGACCCCCCCAGCCCCCCCAACCCCCCCAATAGCCCCCCCATAGCCCTCCAACCCCCCCAATAGCCCCCCCATAGCCCCCCAACCCCCCAATAGCCCCCATGACCCCCCAAACCCCCCAATAGCCCCCCATAGCCCCCCATGACCCCCCAATAGCCCCCATAGCCCCTCCAGCCCCCCATGACCCCCCCAGCCCCCCCAACCCCCCAATAGCCCCCAATAGCCCCCATGACCCCCCAAACCCCCCAATAGCCCCCCCATAGCCCCCCAAACCCCCCAATAGCCCCCATAGCCCCCCCATGACCCCCTAACCCCCCCAACCCCCCAAAGCCCCCCATAGCCCCCCCAGCCCCAACTCCCCCCCCCCCCCCGTGCCCCCCCCCCCCGGTACCTGGCCGGCGAGGACGTCGCGCAGGAGGCGGCAGAGGGGGGGCAGGCGGGCGGGGGGGCGGCGGCGGCGGGGGGGCAATGGCCCAGCACCCGGCCCAGGGCCCCCAGGGCCCCCCCGCCGCCCCCGGCCCCTGCTCGGCCCCCGCCCCCCGGCCAGGGCCCCGCCGCCCGCCCCGCCGCCGCCTGACGCGCTGCCGCACACCGGGGGACACAACCGCCGTCAGCAACCCCCCCCCCACCGCCACCGCACACCCGGCCAACACCCCCCGGAACCCCCCCCCCGAACAGCCCCGAACAGCCCCAAAACAGCCCCAGAACAGCCCCAGAACAACCCTACAACAGCCTGAAACACCCCCAAACAGCCCCAGAACACCCCCAAACAGCCCCAAACAACACCAAAACACCCCGAAACACCCCCAAACAGCCCCAAAACACCCCGAAACAGCCCCAAACAACACCAAAACACCCCCAAACAGCCCCAAAACAGGCCTAGAACACCCCGAAACAGCCCCAAACAACACCAAAACACCCCGAAACACCCCCAAACAGCCCGAAACACCCCGAAAGAGCCCCAAACAACACCAAAACACCCCCGAAACAGCCCCAAAACAGGCCTAGAACACCCTGAAACACCCCAAAACAGCCCCAGAACACCCCCAAACAACACCAAAACACCCCAAAAGACCCCAAAACAGCCCCAGAACACCCCAAAAGAGCCCCAAAACAGCCCCAGAACACCCCCAAACAGCCCCGGAACACCCTGAAACACCCCAAAACAGCCCCAGAACACCCTGAAAGACCCCAGAACACCCCAAAACACCTCAAAAGAGCCCCAAATAGCCCCAAACAACACCAAAACACCCCAAAACAGCCCCAGAACACCCTGAAACACCCTGAAACAGCCCCAGAACACCCCCAAACAGACCCTGAACACCCTGAAACACTCCAGAATGCTCCCAGAACACCCCCAAACAGACCCTGAACACCCTGAAACACCCTGGAACAGCCCCAAAACACCCTGAAACACCGCAAAACACTCCCAGAGCACCCCAAAAGAGCCCCAAACAGCCCCAAACAGCCCCAAACAGCCCCACAACAGCCCCACAACAGCCCCACAACACCCTGAAACAGCCCCTAACAGGCCCGAAACACCCTGAAATACCCCAAAACAGACCTAGAACACCCCCGAACACCCCAAAAGAGCCCCGAACACCCCAAAAGAGCCCCACAACAGCCCCAGAACACCCTGAAGCACCCCCAAAATGGCCCCAGAACACCCCCAAACAGCCCCAGAACACCCTGAAACACCCCAAAACAGCCCCAGAACACCCTGAAACACTCCAGAACGCCCCCAGAACACCATGAAACACCCCGAAACAGGCCTAGAACACCCCTAAACAACACCAAAACAGCCCCAGAACACCCTGAAACACCCCGAAACAGCCCCAGAACACCCCGAAACACCCCAAAAGAGGCCTAAAACACCATGAAATGCCCCCAGAACAGTCCCAGAACACCCTGAAAGACCCCAAAACAGCCCAAAACACCCCAAAAGAGCCCCAAACAGCCCCAAAACACCCCCAAACAGCCCCAGAACAGCCCCAGAACAGCCCCAGAACACCCCCAAACAGACCTGGAACACCCTGAAACACCCCGAAACAGCCCAAAACACCCCAAAACAGCCCCACAACAGCCCCAAAACAGCCCCAAACACCCTGAGACAGCCCCAGAACACCCCCAAACAGCCCCACAACACCCTGAAACACCCCCAAACAGCCCTGAACAGCTCCAGGGCACCCCAAAAGAACCCCAGAACACCCCGAAACACCCTGAAACAGCCCCAGAAACACCCTGAAACAGCCCCACAACAGCCCCACAACACCCTGAAGCACCCCAAATCACCCCCAGAGTGCTCAGGCAGCCCCAGAACCCCCAACCCCCCTCGAAACACCCCAAAAAAGCCTCAAACCGCCCCAAAATGGGGCATTTTCCCCCCAAAACGCCAACAGGCCCCGAAACCGCCGCAAAACGGCGTTTTTTTGCCCCCGAAACAGGTTTTCCCCCCTCCCGTCGCGCCCGTTTTGCCCCAAAAGCGGGGTTTTTCGCCCCAAACGCTCACCGGGGTCATGGTGCGGCCCGGGGTCCCCCGGCGGGTACAGCCCCACGCACAGGCAGCCCAGGCTGGTGTAGGCGGCTCCCCGCACCCCCGCCTGCGGGAACTGTCCTGCCCGTCACCCGGGGAGGGGCCCAGGCGTCCGGGAAAGGGGCCCAGGCATCCGGGGAAAGGCCCAGGCGTCCGGGAAAAGGGCCCAGGCGTCCGGGAAACGGGGCCCAGGCGTCCGGGAAAAGGGCCCAGGTGTCCGGGGAGGGGCCCAGGTGTCCGGGGAGGGGCCCAGGCGTCCGGGGAGGGGCCCAGGCGTCCGGGAGAGGGCCCAGGCGTCCGGGAAAGGGGCCCAGGCGTCCGGGGAGGGGCCCAGGCATCCGGGAGAGGGGCCCAGGCATCCGGGAAGGGGCCCAGGCGTCCGGGAAAAGGGCCCAGGCGTCCGGGAAAAGGGCCCAGGCGTCCGGGAGGGGCCCAGGCGTCCGGGAAAAGGGCCCAGGCGTCCGGGGAGGGGCCCAGGTGTCCGGGAAAGGGCCCAGGCGTCCGGGAAAAGGGCCCAGGCGTCCGGGAAGGGGGCCCAGGCGTCCGGGAAAGGGGCCCAGGCGTCCGGGAGGGGCCCAGGCGTCCGGGGAAGGGGCCCAGGCGTCCGGGAGGGGCCCAGGCGTCCGGGAAAGGGGCCCAGGCGTCCGGCTCACCTGCAGCAGCTCCAACATGGCCTCCAGACTGGGCTCCACGTAGGGCAGGAAGGCGGCGCTGGGGGGGCACCAGTGACACCAGTAACCCCCAGTGCCCCCTCCCAGCGCTCCCAGTTATCCCCTCCCAGTCCCCCCAGTCTCTCCCAGTCCCCCCAGTTACCCCCCTAGTGCTCTCAGTCGCTCCCAGTTACCTCTCCCAGTGCTCCCAGTCCCCTCCAGTTAATCCTCCCAGTGCTCCCAGTCCCTCCCAGTGCTTCCAGTATCGCCTCCCACTGCTCCCAGCCCCTCCCAGTCCCCCCTGTTACCCCTCCCAGTGCTCCCAGTTACCCCTCCCAGTCCCCCCAGTTACCCCCCTAGTGCTCTCAGTCCCCTCCAGTTAATCCTCCCAGTGCTCCCAGTCTCTCCCAGTCCCCCCTGTTACCCCTCCCAGTGCTCCCAATTACCCTTCCCAGTGCTCCCAGGCCCTCCCAGTGCTCCCAGTTACCCACAGTGCTCCCACTTACCCCCTCCCAGTCCCCCCTGTTACCCCTCCCAGTCCCCCCAGTCCCTCCCAGGCTCCTGTTACTCCTCCCAGTGCTCCCAGTTACCCCTCCCAGCCCCTCCCAGTGCTCCGTTACCCACAGTGCTCCCACTTACCCCCTCCCAGTCCCCCCAGTTACCTCTCCCAGTGCTCCCAGTCCCTCCCAGTGCTCCCAGTTACCCCTCCCAGTCCCTCCCAGTGCTCCGTTACCCACAGTGCTCCCACTTACCCCCTCCCAGTCCCCCCAGTTACCTCTCCCAGTGCTCCCAGTCCCTCCCAGTGCTCCCAGTTACCCCTCCCAGTCCCTCCCAGTGCTCCGTTACCCACAGTGCTCCCACTTACCCCCTCCCAGTCCCCCCAGTTACCTCTCCCAGTGCTCCCAGTCCCTCCCAGTGCTCCCAGTTACCCCTCCCAGTCCCTCCCAGTCCCTCCCAGTGCCCCCAGTTACCCGCAGTGCTCGGCGACCTCCCCCAGGGCCTCGCAGGCCTCCTCCAGCTCCTGGGCGTAGGCTCCGCCCACCTCCACTCTAGGGGGGCGGGGCCAGAGGAGGGGGGCGGGGTCAGCACCGGGCCACGCCCACTCCCACTTAGCCCCGCCCCCTTCGGCCCCGCCCCCTCACTCCAGAAGCTCCTCCTCCTCCTCGCCGTCCTCCTCCATAGGCTCCGCCCCCTCGTCCGCATCATCGCCGTCCTCGAAGAGCAGGAACGAATCGGGCGCCGCCGGCGCCGCCTGGGCGGGGCCAAGGGAGGGGGCGGGGTCAGCTCAGGGGGTTCCCCTCCCCCCCCCCCCGCCACCGAGGTGCATTATGGGGGTTTCCGGGCGGATTTGGGGGGTTTCGAGGGCCCCCGAGGTGCATTTTGGGTATTTTGAGGCCCCCCGAGGTGCATTATGGGGGTTTCCAGCCCCCCCGAGGTGCATTATGGGGGTTTCCGGGCGGATCTGGGGGGTTTCAAGGGCCCCCGAGGCCGATTTTGGGGGTTTCAAGGGCCCCCGAGGTGCATTTTGGGTATTTCCAGCCCCCCCGAGGTGGATTATGGGTATTTTGAGGCCCCCCGAGGTGCATTTTGGGGGTTTCCGGGCAGATTTGGGGGGTTTCAAGGGCCCCCGAGGTGGATTATGGGGGTTTCCGGCCCCCCCGAGGTGCATTATGGGGGTTTCAAAGGCCCCCTGAGGTGCATTATGGGGGTTTCCAGGCAGATTTGGGGGGTTTCAAGGGCCCCCGAAGGGGATTATGGGGGTTTCCAGGCAGATTTTGGGGGTTTCCAGCCCCCCCGAGGTGCATTATGGGGGTTTCCAGGTCCCTCCAGGTGCATTATGGGTATTTCCAGGCCCCCCCGAGGTGCATTATGGGGGTTTCCAGGCCCCCCGAGGTGCATTATGGGTATTTCCAGCCCCCCCGAGGCCAATTTTGGGGGTTTCCAGGCCCCTCCAGGTGCATTATGGGTATTTCCAGCCCCCCCAAGGAGGATTATAGGGGTTTCCAGCCCCCCCCGAGGTGCATTATGGGGGTTTCCAGGCAGATTTGGGGGGTTTCCCGCCCCCCCGAGGTGCATTATGGGGGTTTCCAGGCCCCCCGAGGTGCATTATGGGTATTTCAAGGCCCCCCGAGAAGGATTATGGGGGTTTCCGGGCAGATTTGGGGGGTTTCAAGGCCCCCCGAGGTGGATTATGGGTATTTCCAGCCCCCCCGAGGTGCATTATGGGGGTTTCCAGGCAGATTTTGGGGGTTTCCAGCCCCCCCGAGGTGCATTATGGGGGTTTCCAGGCCCCTCCAGGTGCATTATGGGGTTTCCAGCCCCCCCGAGGCCAATTTTGGGGGTTTCCAGCCCCCGCAAGGAGGATTATGGGGGTTTCCAGGCCCCCCGAGGTGCATTATGGGGGTTTCCAGCCCCCCCGAGGAGGATTATGGGGGTTTCCAGGCCCCCCGAGGTGCATTATGGGTATTTCCAGGCCCCCCGAGGTGCATTATGGGGGTTTCCCGCCCCCCCCGAGGCCAATTTTGGGGGTTTCCAGGCCCCTCCAGGTGCATTATGGGTATTTCCAGCCCCCCCAAGGAGGATTATAGGGGTTTCCAGCCCCCCCGAGGTGCATTATGGGGGTTTCCAGGCAGATTTGGGGGGTTTCCAGCCCCCCCGAGGTGCATTATGGGGGTTTCCCGCCCCCCCGAGTCCGATTTCGGGGGTCTCCGGCCCCCCCGGGCACTCACCGGGGCGGGGGGCCGCCGCAGGGCCCCCAGCAGCAGGGGCACCACGCGGGGCAGGAGGGGGCCCAGCCCGTCGCCCAGCGCCGCCGCCGCCGCCGCCGCCAGCCCGTACCTGGGGGGGGGCAACAGCGCGTCGCCGGGTGTTGGCGGGGTGTCGCGGGGTGTCGCGGGGTGTCAGGGGGTGTCACGGGGTCTGAAAAGGCCGGGGGGGGGGCTCTCAGGCAGCTATTAGCAGCTTATTAGGCTCTATTAACCTTTATTAGTGCCCTATTAGGCAATTATTAGTGGGGTATTAGCATCTATTAGAGCACCCTAGGGTCTATTAAAGGCCTATCACTAATTATTATGTACTATTAAAGAGCTATTAAGGACTAATAACAACTATTAAGGGAATATTTGTGGTTATTTGGGGGTGTTATAGGCCACTAAGAACTATGAGGGGCTATTACAGAGCTATTAAGTGCTATTAAGTGCCTTAAGAAGCAACTAGGAGCTATTAGAGACCTATTAAGGTCTATTAGAGAGCCATTAAGGTCTATTAAGAGCATTAGAGGCTATTAGGGACTATTAGAAGAGTATTAAGAACTATTAGAAGAACATTAGTAGTTGTTAAGAGCACATTAAAGGGTACTAAGAGCTATTAAGGGACTATTAGGGGCTACTGAGCATGTTACGGGCTATTAAGGGCCACTAGAATGGTATTAGTGGCTATTAAAGAGATATTAAGAGCTATTAGAGAAAATTAGAAGCTATTGGGGGACTATTTGGGGCCATTAAAATGATACAAGGAGCTATTAGCGATATTAGACACCACTAATAATTTACTATAGGCTATTAAGGACCTATTAAGTGCTTTTAGGGTGCCGTTAAAAGCTATTACAAGACTATTATGGGCTATAATGACATTATTAGGTACTAATATGAGCTGTTACAGGCCGTTAAAGAATATTAACAGCTGTTATGGCACTATTAAGAGCTATTAAAAGGCTATTAGGAGCTATTAACGTCTATTAAGGCATTATTAAGCAATCAAGGGGGTATTAGAAGCCTACTAGAAGCCTATTAATGAGTATTAGGGGCTCCTGGTGGGTGTTTGGGGGGTATTAGAGGATCCAGGGGGTTATCTGGAGGGTATTAGGGGGTCTGGGGGCTGTTGGGGGGGTATTAGAGGGGTATTAGGGGGCCTGGGGAGTGTTTGGGGGCTATTTGGGGGGTATTAGGGGCTATTTGGGGGGTGTTTGGGGGGTCCTGAGGGGTATTAGGGAGGTATTAGGCAGTCCTGATGGGTATTAGAGGGTCTGGGGGGTATTTGGAGAGTATTAGGGTGTATTAGGGGGGTATTAGGAGCTATTAGGGGGTCCTGATAGGTATTAGGGGATATTTGGGGGTCCTGGGGGGAATTAGAGGGGTATTTGGGGATCAGAGGAGCATTAGGGGGTATTAGAGGGGTATTTGGGGGTCCTGATGGGGTATTAGGGGGTTATTTGGGGTTCTGAGGAGTATTAGGGAAGTATTAGGGAGGTATTAGGAAGGTATTAGGAAGGTATTAGGGAGTATTAGGCCGCTATTAGGGGGTCTAAGGGGTATTTGGGGGTCCTGGAGGCTATTTGAGGGTACTAAGGGAGTATTAGGAGGTATTGGGGAGGCATTAGAGGGTATTTGGGAGGTGTTAGGAAGGTATCAGTGGGTATTAGAGAGTATTAGGGGGGTATTTGGGGGTCCTGGGGAGGTATTAGGGAGGTATTAGGGAGTATTAGAGGGTATTAGGGAGGTATTAGGGGGTCCTGCAGGGTACTGGGGGAGTATTTTGGGTTATTAGACGAGTATTAGGGGGTATTAGAGGGTATTAGGGGGTGTTTGGGGGTCCTAGGGGTATTGGGGGGTATTTGGGGGGTATTTGGGGGTCCTGTGAGGTATTAGGGGGTATTAAAGGGTATTAGGGAGGTATTAGGGGGTCCTGGGGGGGTATTAGGGGAGTATTTTGGGGTATTAGAGGAGTATTAGGGGGTATTAAAGGAGTATTAGGGGGGTATTAGAGCGTATTAGAGAGTATTGGGGGGGTATTTGGGGGTCCTGGGGGGTATTGGGGGGGTATTGGGGGGCACTGGGAGGTACTGGGGGGCACTGGGGACACTCACAGCACGCGCCGGCCCTCGGGCTCGTCCTCCTCCAGCGCCAGCTCCAGCCCCAGCTCCAGCGCCGGCACCAGCTGCCGCCCGGCCCCGGGGCCCAGAGCCCCCAGCACCTCTGCGGCCCGGACGCCTGGGTCCCCGGACGCCTGGGCCCCCTCCCCGGACACCTGGGCCCCTTCCCCGGACACCTGGGCCCCTTCCCCGGACGCCTGGGCCCCTCTCCCGGACGCCTGGGCCCCTCTCCCGGACGCCTGGGCCCCTTTCCCTGGATGCCTGGGCCCCTCCCCGGACGCCTGGGCCCCTCGTGGATGCCTGGGCCCCTTCCAAGGACACCTGGGCCCCTTTTCCCGGACACCTGGGCCCCTCCCCGGACACTTGGGCCCCTTCCCGGACACCTGGGCCCCTCCCGGACACCTGGGCCCTTTCCCGGATGCCTGGGCCCCTCCCGGACGCCTGGGCCCCTTTCCCGGACGCCTGGGCCCCTCTCCCGGACGCCTGGGCCCTTTCCCCGGACACCTGGGTCCTTCCCCGGACGCCTGGGCCCCTCCCGGACGCCTGGGCCCCTCCCCTGGACGCCTGGGCCCCTTTCCCGGATGCCTGGGCCCCTTTCCCGGACGCCTGGGCCCCTCCCCGGACGCCTGGGCCCCTCCCGGACGCCTGGGCCCCTCCCGGACGCCTGGGCCCCCGTCTCACCGAGGGCCTGGAGGCGCCGGGGACGGCTCTCGGGGGGCCCCGGGCGCAGGAGGGGGCTCAGCGCCGCCAGGATCGGCCCCGCGTGGGGCTGCAGCTGCTCCCCGGCCCCCGACGCTGGGGGGGGGGGGGGCAAAAAGGGGGGGTCAGGGGGGCGCCCCGAAACTGGGGGGGGGGCCAGACCCCCCTGGGGGGGGGATTTGGGGTCCTGGGGGGGATTTTGGGGGGTCCCGGGGGGGATCTGGGGGTCCCGGGGGGATTTTGGGGGTCCTGGGGGGGTTTGGGGGTTCCAGGGGGGATCTGGGGGTCCTGGGGGGGATTTTGGGGGTCCCAGGGTGATTTTGGGGGTCCTGGGGGGGTTTTGGGGGTCCTGAGGGGGCATATGGGGGGTCCCGGGGGCGGATTTTGGGGGTCGTGGGGGGATTTTGGGGGTCCAAGGGGGGATTTGGGGGTCCCGGGGGGGTTGGGGGGGTCCCGGGGGGATTTTGGGGGTCCTGGGGGGGGTTTGGGGTTCCCAGGGGGGTTGGGGGGTCCCGGGGGGGATTTTGGGGGTCCCAGGGTGATTTTGGGGGTCCTGGGGGGGTTTTGGGGGTCCTGAGGGGGGATTTGGGGGGTCCCGGGGGCGGACTGGGGGGTCGTGGGGGGGATTTTGGGGGTCCAAGGGGGGATTTTGGGGGTCCCGGGGGGGAATTGGGGGTCCTGGGGGGATTTGGGGGTCCCGGGGGCCATTTGGGGGGGCCCTAAGGGGGTTTTCGGGGGTCCCAGGGGGGTTGGGGGGGTCGTGGGGTGGGATTTTGGGGGTCCCGGGGGGGATTTGGGGGTCCCGGGGGGGTTTTGGGGGTCGTGGGGGGGATGTTGGGGGTCCCAGGGGGATGTGGGGGGTCCCGGGGGGGTTTTGGGGGTCCCGGGGGGGGTTTTAGGGGGTCCCGGGGGGGCGGGGGGGGCTCACCGAGGGTGCAGAGGCTGCTGAGCGCCAGCTCCAGGCTCCGGGGGGGGCCGGGGGGGTCCAGGACCCCCAGAAGGACCCTCAGCACCGCGGGCAGGAAAGGGGCGACGTCCTCGCCTGGGGGCAGCGCCCGGACGCCTGGGCCCCTCGTCCCGGACGCCTGGGCCCCTGTCCCGGACGCCTGGGCCCCTTTTCCGGATGCCTGGGCCCCTTTCCCGGACGCCTGGGCCCCTCCCCGGACGCCTGGGCCCTTTCCCGGACGCCTGGGCCCCTTCCCCGGATGCCTGGGCCCTTTCCCGGACGCCTGGGCCCCTTCCCCGGACGCCTGGGCCCCTTTTCCGGATGCCTGGGCCCCTTTCCCGGACCCCTGGGCCCCTCCCCGGACACCTGGGCCCTTTTCCCGGACGCCTGGGCCCTTTCCCGGACGCCTGGGCCCCTTCCCCGGATGCCTGGGCCCTTTCCCGGACGCCTGGGCCCCTCGTCCCGGACGCCTGGGCCCTTCCCCGGACGCCTGGGCCCCTTTTCCCGGACGCCTGGGCCCCTCCCCGGACACCTGGGCCCCTTCCCCGGACCCCTGGGCCCCTCCCCGGACACCTGGGCCCCTTTCCCGGACACCTGGGCCCCTCCCCGGACACCTGGGCCCCTTTCCCGGATGCCTGGGCCCCTTTCCCGGATGCCTGGGCCCCTCTCCCGGACGCCTGGGCCCCTTTTCCCGGACGCCTGGGCCCTTTCCCGGACGCCTGGGCCCCTCGTCCCGGACGCCTGGGCCCCTCTCCCGGACGCCTGGGCCCCTCGTCCCGGACGCCTGGGCCCCTGTCCCGGACGCCTGGGCCCCTTTTCCGGATGCCTGGGCCCCTTTCCCGGACGCCTGGGCCCCTCCCCGGACGCCTGGGCCCTTTCCCGGACGCCTGGGCCCCTTCCCTGGATGCCTGGGCCCTTTCCCGGACGCCTGGGCCCCTTCCCCGGACGCCTGGGCCCCTTTTCCGGATGCCTGGGCCCCTTTCCCGGACCCCTGGGCCCCTCCCCGGACACCTGGGCCCTTTTCCCGGACGCCTGGGCCCTTTCCCGGACGCCTGGGCCCCTTCCCCGGATGCCTGGGCCCTTTCCCGGACGCCTGGGCCCCTCGTCCCGGACGCCTGGGCCCTTCCCCGGACGCCTGGGCCCCTTTTCCCGGACGCCTGGGCCCCTCCCCGGACACCTGGGCCCCTTTCCCGGACCCCTGGGCCCCTCCCCGGACACCTGGGCCCCTTTCCCGGACACCTGGGCCCCTCCCCGGACACCTGGGCCCCTTTCCCGGATGCCTGGGCCCCTTTCCCGGATGCCTGGGCCCCTCTCCCGGACGCCTGGGCCCCTTTTCCCGGACGCCTGGGCCCTTTCCCGGACGCCTGGGCCCCTCGTCCCGGACGCCTGGGCCCCTACCGAGGCACTCGAGGAGGCTCTCCAGGATGTACCACGCCTTGGCCGGGGCCTCCCGGACGCCTGGGCCCTCCAGGGCCGCCAGCGCCGTCGGCAGCATCTCCCCCGCCAGCGTCGCCACCTCGGGCTGCGCACCAGTACAGACCAGTATGGACCAGTATAGCTCTACGCAGGCCAAGGGGTGCCCGTGCAGGGCCTCCCAGTGTGGCCCAGTAGGGCTCGGAGCCCTCCCAGTGCCCCCAGTATAGCCCAGGGCCTCCCAGGAAGCACTCAGACCCCTCCCAGTATAACCCAGTGCCTCCCAGTATGGGCCAGGGCTCTCCCAGTGCCGCCTAGTAGCATTCCCAGTACATCCCAATAGCCCCCAAGGCATTCCCAGTGCATCCCAATAGCTCCCAGTGCCTCCCAGGAGCTCTCCCAGTGGCTCCCAGTAGCCCCCAATGCCTCCCAGTAGCCCCCAGGGCATTCCCAATGCATCCCAGTGCTTCCCAGTAGCTCCCAGGGCATTCCCAGTGCCTCCCAGTGCCTCCCAGTAGCCCCCAGGGCATTCCCAGTGCCTCCCAGTGGTTCCCAGGAGCCCTCCCAGTAGTCCCCAAAGCATCCCAGTAACCCCCAGGGCATCCCAGTACATCCCAGTGCCTCCCAGGAGCCCTCCCAGTGCCTCCCAGGAGCCCCCAATGCCTCCCAGTGCCTCCCAGGAGCCCTCCCAGTGCCTCCCAGGAGCCCCCAGGGCACTCCCAGTGCCTCCCAGCACAGCCCAGTGCCTCCCAGGAGCCCTCCCAGTGCATCCCAGTAGCCCCCAGTGCATCCCAGTAGCCCCCAGGGCACTCCCAGTGCCTCCCAGCACAGCCCAGTGCCTCCCAGGAGCCCTCCCAGTGCCTCCCAGGAGCCCCCAGGGCACTCCCAGTGCCTCCCAGTGCCTCCCAGTGCCCCCCAGTGGCGGCGGTACCTGGAGACAGTCGGCGAGGCGGCGCAGGGCACAGGCGGCCGCCCCCCGCACCGAGGCCTCGGGGTCGCCCAGGCCCCCCCGCAACACCCGCAGCGCCGGTCCCAGGTACCTGCGGGGGCGGGGGGGGGGGGGACACACCCGTGGGGCCGTGGACGGCACCGCCGGGACCCCCCGATACACCCGAACACCCCCACAGACAGCCGGAGTACCCCCGACGCCCCCCAGATACCCCCCAACACCCCCAATGTACCCCCGGATACCCCAGAAACACCCCCAGATACACCCAAAATACAGCCAAACACCCCCAAAATACCCCCAAAGTTCCCCCAAAGACCACGGAAACACCCCCAGATACACCCAAATACCCCCGAAACACCCCCAGATACACCCAAAGTACACCCAAACACCCCCAAAATACCCCCAAACACCCCCGAAGTACCCCCAAACACCCCCAAAGTACCCCCAAAGACCCCAGAAGCACCCCCAGATACACCCAAAATACACCCAAACACCCCCAAAGTACCCCCAAACACCCCTGAAGTACCCTCAAAGACCCCCAAAGTACCCCCGAATACCCCAGAAACACCCCCAGATACACCCAAAGTACACCCAAACACCCCCAAAGTACCCCAACACCCCCGAAGTACCCCCAAACACCCCCAAATACACCCAAACACCCCGAAGTAGCCCCAAATACCCCAGAAACACCCCGATACACCCAAAGTACACCCAAACGCCCCCAGATAGACCCAGAGTACCCCCAACACCCCCAAAATACCCAACACCCCCAAAGTACCCCCAAAGACCCCAGAAACACCCCTAGATGCACCCACAGTACCCCCAAACACCCCAAAATACACCCTAACAGCCCAGAAAAACCCTCAGATGCACCCAAATACCCCAGAGAAAAAAACCAGATACACCCAAAGTACCCCCAACACCCCCAAAATACCCCAGAAATAGCCCCAAAATACACCCAAAGTACCCCCAAACACTTCCAAAGTACCCCCAGATGCCTCCAAAGTACCCCCAATATCCCCAAAATACCCCGATGCCCCAAAGTACCCCCCAAACACTCCCAGACACCCCCAAACTACCCCAAAATACCCCAGAATACCCCAGAAACACCCCCAAATAGCCTTAAATACACCCGAAATACCCCCATACAACTGTGAAACCATGAAAATACCCAGAAATACCCCCCAAACACCCCCAACACCCTTGTTTCAGGGTACCAGGAGAGGGTGTTGGGGTGACATTCGAGGGTGACACATTTTGGGGTGAAACTGGGGTGTTTGGGGGCAGCAGAGGTGTATTTTGGGGCAAGGCGGGGTATTTCCGGGTGACAACATGGGATTTTGGGGTGAAATTAAGGCACTTGGGGGTGACGTGGGGGTACTGACGGGTGAAATTGGGGTGTTTGGGGGCAGCAGGGGGTACTTGGGGGTGTCGCGGGGTATTTCGGGGTGAAGCGAGGCCGTTGGGAGCGATTTTGGGGCAAAATAAGGGCATTCTGGGGGCGACCCGCAGGTATTTCGGGGCGAGGGCAACACCGCGGTGTGCCGGGGTCTTTGCGGGTGACACCGGGTGACACCTCCGGTTGACACCGGGGTGACGCCGGGGCGCTTTGGGGGGTATTTTGGGGTGAGAGGGGGGTATTTTGGGGTGCCGGGGGGTATTTTGGGGCGCCGGGGGGGGATTTTGGGGGCGCCGGGTGTGCGCGCGGGTGTTGCGGGGCCTCCGGAGGACTCACCGCCGGCGCAGGTGTTCGCCGCAACCCTCGGCCAGGGCCCCCAGGGCCAGGAGACCCCCCTTGCGGGCGGGGGGCCGGGGGCTCCCCAAAAGCGGCTCCAACAGCGGCAGCTGCGGGGGGGGGGGGGGTCAGGGACACCCCGAAACCCCCCCCCCCCAAAAAAAACAACACCCGGAAACACCCGGAAACACCCCGAAACCACCGTCCCCCGACAACACCCCACCAAAAACACCCCCAGAGACCCCCCCAAACGCCCCGAGACCCCCCAAACCCCCCCCCAAAAACAAATCCCCCCCCCAGCAGCCCCAAAATCCTGCAAATTAGCCCCAAATCCCCCCCCCCGGACCCCAAAATCTTGCAAATTCGCCCCAAAAATCCGCCAGGGACCCCAAATATACCCCAAAAAACCCCAAATACCCCCCCCAGGACACCCAACGCCCCCCAAAAACCCCAAATAACCACCCAAAACACCCCCAAATCCGCCCAAATTGCCCCAAATTGCCCCAATTTGCCCTAAATCCCCCCAACTTGCCCCAAATCGCCCCAATTTGCCCAAAATCGCCCCGATTTGCCCCAAACGCACCAGGGGCCGCAGCAGCTTCTCGGGGGGCAGCGCCTGGGCCAGGGCGTCGAGGGCCTGCGGGAAGCGGGGGGGGGGGTCAGGGCGGACCCAAAACGCCCGGATTTCGCCCCAAAAACGCGGCGGCCCCAAAACGGGGGGAAACGGCCCCAAAACGGGGAGGAAACGGCCCGAAAATGGGGGGGGAAACGGCCCCAAAACAGGAGAAAAATCGCTTCCAAAATGGGGAGGAAATTGCCAAGAAGTGCTGAAAGCAGCCCAAAATGAACCAAAATCCCTAAAATTTAGAGGGAACCAAAATGGGGAAAACTCACCCCAAATGGAGGGAAAATAAAATCTCAAAAGGTGGAAAAAACCCGAATGGGGCAAAAAAAAATCACCAGATCAGGCAGAACAGAGCAAAATTGGGGGAAAAGCTGCCAAAATTAGGGCATTTGGGGCATTTAGGCATTCTGACCCCGTTTTGGGGTGTTTTGTTCCCGTTTTGGGGTGTTTTGTTCCCGTTTTGAGGCATTTTGGGGCATTTTGAGGTGTTTTGGCCCTATTTCGGGGCATTTCAGGGTGTTTTCACCCATTTTGGGGCACTTCAGCCCCATTTCGGGGCATTTTGGCCCGTTTCAGGGCATCTGGCCCCATTTTGGAGGCATTTTGGCCCGTTTTGGGGCATTTCGGAGCCTTCTAGCCCTGTTTTTGGGGCATTTCGGCCCATTTCAGGGCGTTTCCGCCCGTTCTGGCTCCATTTTGGGGGCATTTTGGCCCATTTTGGGGCGTTTTGGCCCGTTTCGGCCTGTTCCGGCCCCGTTTTTGGGGCGTTTCAGCCCAGTTTGGGGCATTTTGGCCTGCTTTGGCCCATTTTGGCCTGTTCCAGCCCCATTTTCGGGGCGTTCCAGCCCAGTTTGGGGCATTTTAGCCCATTTTGGGGCGTTTCGGCCCGTTCCGGCCCCGTTTTTGGGGCATTCCGGCCCATTTCAGGGCGTTCCAGCCCAGTTTGGGGCATTTTGGCCCATTTTGGGGGCGTTTCGGCCCGTTTTGTCCCATTCTGGCCCCATTTTGGGGGCATTTTTGACCCGATTTGGGGTGTTCTGGCCCATTTGGGGCATTTTGGCCCATTTTGGGGCGTTTCGGCCCGTTTTGGGGCATTCCGGCCCATTTCGGGGTGTTTCAGCCCAGTTTGGGGCATTTTAGCCCATTTTGGGGCGTTTCGGCCCGTTCCGGCCCCGTTTTTGGGGCATTCCGGCCCATTTCAGGGCGTTCCAGCCCAGTTTGGGGCATTTTGGCCCATTTTGGGGGCGTTTCGGCTCGTTTTGTCCCGTTCTGGCCCCATTTTGGGGGCATTTTTGACCCGATTCGGGGTGTTCCGGCCCAGTTTGGGGCATTTTGGCCCATTTCGGGGTGTTCCAGCCCAGTTTGGGGCATTTTGGCCCATTTTGGGGCGTTTTGGCCCCGTTTTGGACCATTTTGGGGCATTCCGGCCCATTTCGGGGTGTTCCAGCCCAGTTTGGGGCATTTTGGCCCATTTTGGGGTGTTTCGGCCCATTCCAGCCCCGTTTTTGGGGCATTCCGGCCCATTTCAGGGCGTTCCGGCCCAGTTTGGGGCATTTTGGCCCATTTTTGGGGCGTTTCGGCCCGTTTTGTCCCGTTCTGGCCCCATTCTGGGGGCATTTTTGACCCGATTCGGGGTGTTCCAGCCCAGTTTGGGGCATTTTGGCCCATTTTGGGGTGTTTCGGCCCCGTTTTGGGGCATTTCGGCCCATTTCAGGGTGTTCCGGCCCAGTTTGGAGCGTTTTGGCCCATTTTTGGGGTGTTTCGGCCCGTTTCGGCCCGTTCCGGCCCCGTTTTGGGGGCATTCCGGCCCATTTCAGGGCGTTCCAGCCCAGTTTGGGGCATTTTGGCCCATTTTGGGGGCGTTTCGGCTCGTTTTGTCCCGTTCTGGCCCCATTTTGGGGGCATTTTTGACCCGATTTGGGACGTTCTGGCCCATTTGGGGCATTCCGGCCCAGTTTGGGGGCGTTTCGGCCCCTTTTTGGGGCATTCTGGCCCATTTCGGGGCGTTCCGGCCCAGTTTGGGGCATTTTGGCCCATTTTGGCCCGTTTTGGGGCATTCCGGCCCATTTCGGAGCGTTTTGGCCCATTTTGGGGCGTTTCGGCCCGTTCCGGCCCGTTCCGGCCCCGTTTTTGGGGCGTTCCGGCCCGTTTCCGGGGCTCACCTGGGCGGCGGCGTGCCGGGGGCTGGGGCCGCCGGAGCCTTCGGCCTCGCCGCCTTCCTCCTCCTCCTCGTCCTCGTCCTCCTCGTCCTCGGGGTCGGGGCGCCCGGGGGGGGGGGCGGCGCACAGGGGGCCCAGGAGTCCCCGCAGCAGCGGGGGCAGCAGCCCCCCCCGCAGCAGCGCCTGCCGCCCCGCCGCGCACCAGTATGCACCAGTACGCACCAGTACGCACCACTACGCACCTGTATGGGCTCAGCTGGGCTGCCCCGCCCCCCTCCCAGTATATCCCAGTGCCCCCCAGTATAGACCAGTGCCCCCCAGTATAGCCCAGTGCCCCCCTAGAGCCCCCCCCATGCCCCAGGACCACCCAGTATAGCCCAGTATCTCCCCAGCAGACCACCAGTTTGCCCCAGTGCCCCCCAGTATAGCCCAGTGTGTCCCCAGTGCCACTCCAGTATACCCCAGTGCCCCCCAGTATAGCCCAGTATCCCCCCAGTACCACCCTAATATGCCCCAGTGCCCCCCAGTACCACTCCAGTATACCCCAGTGCCCCCCAGTATAGCCCAGTGCCCCCTCCATGCCACCCCAGTGTATCCCAGTGCCCCCCAGTATGCCCCAGTGCCCCCCAATATAGCCCAGGATGCCCCAGTGCTCCTCCCAGTATGGTCCAGTGCCCCCTTAATGCAGCCCAGTACCTCCCCAGTATAGCCCAGTGCTTTCCCAGTATGCCCCAGTCCCTCCCAGTACCCCATGCTATCCCCCAGTGCCCCCCAGTCCCTCCTTGTAGCCCCCCAGTGCCTCCCAGTATCCCCCAGTGCCTCCCAGTTCCCCCCCATAACCCCCCAGTGCCTCCCAGTATCCCCCAGTGCCCCCTCGTAGCCCCCCCAGTGCCTCCCAGTATCCCCCAGTCCCCCCTCGTAGCCCCCCCAATGCCTCCCAGCATCCCCCAATGCCTCCCAGCATCCCCCAGTGCCCCCCAGTCCCTCCTCATAGCCCCCCCAGTGCCGCCCAGTGCCCCCCACTGCCTCCCAGTATCCCCCAGTGCCTCCCAGTTCCCCCTCCCCCGCTCACCTTGGGGCACCGCTGGGCCACGAAAGCGATGGTGGCCAAAGCCCGGGCGCGAACGGCGTCACCCCGCGTCGCCGCCCCCCCCACCTGCGGCCCGGACGCCTGGGTCCCTCATCCCGGACACCTGGGCCCCTCCCGGACGCCTGGGCCCCTTTCCCGGACACCTGGGCCCCTCCCGGACGCCTGGGCCCCTCCCCGGACGCCTGGGTCCCTCATCCCGGACACCTGGGCCCCCTTCCCGGACGCCTGGGCCCCTTCCCCGGACGCCTGGGCCCCTTCCCGGACGCCTGGGCCCCTTCCCCGGATGCCTGGGCCCCTCATCCTGGATGCCTGGGCCCCTCCCCGGACGCCTGGGCCCCTTCCCCGGACGCCTGGGCCCTTTTCCCGGACGCCTGGGCCCCTTTCCCGGATGCCTGGGCCCCCTCCCCGGACGCCGGATGCCTGGGCCCCTCCCGGACGCCTGGGCCCCTCATCCCGGACACCTGGGCCCCTCTCCCGGACGCCTGGGTCCCTCATCCCGGATGCCTGGGCCCTTTTCCCGGACACCTGGGCCCCTCTCCCGGACGCCTGGGTCCCTCATCCCAGACACCTGGGCCCCTCCCCGGACGCCTGGGCCCTTTTCCCGGACGCCTGGGCCCCTCTCCCGGACGCCTGGGCCCCTTTCCAGGACGCCTGGGCCCCTTTCCAGGATGCCTGGGCCCTTTCCCCGGACGCCTGGGCCCCCTCCCCGGATGCCTGGGTCCCTCCCGGACTCCTGGGCCCCTCTCCCGGACGCCTGGGCCCCTTTCCCGGACGCCTGGGCCCTTTTCCCGGACGCCTGGGCCCCTCCCCGCACGCCTAGGCCCCTTCCCCGGACGCCTGGGCCCCTTCCCCGGACGCCTGGGCCCCCTCCCGGACGCCTGGGCCCCTCCCTGGACACCTGGGCCCTTCCCCGGACACCTGGGCCCCTTTCCCGGACACCTGGGCCCCTTTCCCGGACGCCTGGGCCCCTTTCCCGGACACCTGGGCCCCTCCCCGGACGCCTGGGCCCCTTTTCCCGGACGCCTGGGCCCTTTCCCCGCACGCCTGGGCCCCCTCCCCGGATGCCTGGGCCCTTTCCCGGATGCCTGGGCCCCTTTCCCGGATGCCTGGGCCCCTTTCCCGGACGCCTGGGCCCTTTTCCCGGACGCCTGGGCCCCTTCCCGGACGCCTGGGCCCCTTTCCCGGACGCCTGGGCCCCTCCCCGGACGCCTGGGCCCCTTCCCGGACGCCTGGGCCCCTCCCGGACGCCTGGGCCCCTCGCGGGGGGGGTCACCTGGAGGCAGAGGTCGAGCAGGGGCCGCAGGTGGGGGGTGACGGCGGCCGGATCGGCCTCCAGGAACTCGTCCAGCACCTCCAGGGCTTCGGTCGCCAGCGCCTGGGGGGGCCCCAAACTGCCGGGGGGGCCCCGAAACCCCCGAAACCCCCCAAAACCCCCCCAAACCCCCCCAGAAAACACCCAAAAGCCCCAAAAACGCTCAGAAACGGCCCAAAA
Organism: Dromaius novaehollandiae; assembly: GCF_036370855.1. Classification (NCBI taxonomy): domain Eukaryota; kingdom Metazoa; phylum Chordata; class Aves; order Casuariiformes; family Dromaiidae; genus Dromaius; species Dromaius novaehollandiae. Next base: position 676,696 of record NC_088135.1, read on the forward strand.
ACGTCGCTAAACGGCCCCAAAGTCGCCAAAACGCCTCGGGACGCCCCAAAATCCCACGCCACGAAGCCAGGTGGGGGGGGGCCCAAAACCCCCCAGAAAACCCCCAAAACCCCCCAAAACCCCCAAAAGCACCAAAAACGCCCAGAAACGGCCCAAAACCGTCGCTTAACGGCCCCAAAGTCGCCAAAACGCCTCGGGACGCCCCAAAATCCCGCGCGACGAAGCCAGGTGGGGGGGGGCCCAAAACCCCCAGAAATCGCCCAATACGGGCAAAACGCCCCAAAAAAGCCACCGGGGGACCCCGAAAATTGCTGAGAGAGGCCCAAATTTTGGGGGCAGCTCGGAAACGACCGAAATCGCTCCAAAGAGCCCGAAACGACCCAAAACGGCCCCGAAACGGCCGGGAATCGCTCGATACGGGCAAAACGCCCCAAAAAAGCCACCGGGGGACCCCGAAAATTGCTGAGAAAGGCCCAAATTTTTGGGGCAGCTCGGAAACGACCGAAATCGCTCCAAAGAGCCCGAAACGACCCAAAACGGCCCCGAAACGGCCGGGAATCGCTCAATACGGGCAAAACGCCCCAAAAAACCCACCGGGGGACCCCGAAAATTGCTGAGAAAGGCCCAAATTTTGGGGGCAGCTCGGAAATGACCGAAATCGCTCCAAAAAGCCCGAAACGGCCCCGAAACGGCCCCGAAACGGCCGGGAATCGCCCAATACGGGCAAAACGCCCCAAAAAACCCACCGGGGGACCCCGAAAATTGCTGAGAAAGGCCCAAATTTTGGGGGCAGCTCAGAAACGACCGAAATCGCTCCAAAGAGCTTGAAACGCCCCGAAACGGCCCCGAAACGGCCGGGAATCGCTCGATACGGGCAAAACGCCCCAAAAAAGCCACCGGGGGACCCCGAAAATTGCTGAGAAAGGCCCAAATTTTTGGGCGGCTCGGAAACGACCGAAATCGCTCCAAAGAGCCCAAAACGCCCCGAAACGGCCCCGAAACGGCCGGGAATCGCTCAATACGGGGAAAACGCCCCCAAAAAGCCACCGGGGGACCCTGAAAATTGCTGAGAAAGGCCCAAATTTTTGGGGCAGCTCGGAAACGACCGAAATCGCTCCAAAGAGCCCGAAACGACCCAAAACGGCCCCGAAACGGCCGGGAATCGCCCGATACGGGCAAAACGCCCCAAAAAACCCACCGGGGGACCCCAAAAATTGCTGAGAAAGGCCCAAATTTTTGGGGAAGCTCGGAAACGACCGAAATCGCTCCAAAGAGCCCGAAACGCCCCGAAACGGCCCCGAAACGGCCGGGAATCGCCCAATACGGGCAAAACGCCCCAAAAAAGCCACCGGGGGACCCCGAAAATTGCTGAGAAAGGCCCAAATTTTTGGGGCAGCTCGGAAACGACCGAAATCGCTCCAAAGAGCCCGAAACGCCCCGAAACGGCCCCGAAACGGCCGGGAATCGCTCAATACGGGCAAAACGCCCCAAAAAAGCCACCGGGGGACCCCGAAAATTGCTGAGAAAGGCCCAAATTTTTGGGGCGGCTCGGAAACGACCGAAATCGCTCCAAAGAGCCCGAAACGCCCCGAAACGGCCCCGAAACGGCCGGGAGTCGCCGAAACGGCCGGAAAGGCCCCAAAATCGCGCCCCCCCCCCCCGCCCGGACCCACCTCGTCGGCGTCGAGGAGCTTCTCGACCCCCCCCAGGACGTCGGGCAGCAGCGAGCGGAGCAGCTCCTGGGGGGGGGGGGGGGGCACGGGGGGGGGTCGGGGGGGGCCGGGGGGGGCCCCCCCCAAGCCCCGCCCCCCCGTTTCGGGCTGCGGAAGGGCGATTTGGGGCAAAGCGCCAAAAAACGCTATTTTTGGGGGTGGGGGGGCCCCGAAACCGCTGGGTTTTGCGGGAGGCTAAAAACCGCTGTTTCGCCCCCCCCCCCCCTCGACACGGATTTAAGGCTAAAAACGGCTGTTTTGGGAAAAAAAGCCACCGCGGAAAGTGCTTTCTACGGAAAGTCGCCAAAACGGCGGTTCCGGCGCGGAAAAAGTCAACCGTTTTGGGAATAGAAACGGTGATTTTGGAAATTGCTACTTTCCACGGCCCAAAGAAGACGGTTTTGAGGACAAAACTGCTGTTTTCGGCGAACCTCAAAATCGCTATTTTTGACGGGCCCAAAAACCCTGCTTTTGAGAACAAAAACCGCTATTTTTGGCGAACTTCAAAATTGCTACTTTCGACGGGCCCCAAAAAGACCATTTTGAGGACAAAAACCACTATTTTTGGCAAACCTCAAAATCACTACTTTCCACGGCCCAAAAAAGACCGTTTTGAGGACAAAAACCGCTATTTTTGGCGAACTTCAAAATCGCTACTTTCGACGGGCCCAAAAAAGACCGTTTTGAGGGCAAAACCCGCTATTTTTGGCAAACCTCAAAATCGCTACTTTCCACGGCCCAAAAAAGACCGTTTTGAGGACAAAAACCGCTATTTTTGGCGAACTTCAAAATTGCTACTTTCGACGGGCCCAAAAACCCCCGTTTTGAGGACAAAACCCGCTATTTTGGGGCAAGCTGGAAGCGCTGTTTCGGGGGAGCCTGAAACCGCTGTTTTTGGAGGGCCGGAAGCCCCGTTTTGGGCGTAGAAACGGCCGTTTTGGGGTAACTCGAAACCGCCATTTTGGGACACCTCGAAACCGCCATTTTGGAGCATGGGGGAGCCCCGAAACCGCCATTTTGGGGCACCCAGAAACCGCCATTTTGGGGCACCTCGAAACCGCCACTTTGGGACACCTCGAAACCGCCATTTTGGGGCACCTCGAAACCGCCATTTTGGGGCTCCTCAAAACCGCCATTTTGGGACACCACGGGCCCCGAAACCGCCATTTTGGGGCACCTCGAAACCGCCATTTTGGGACACCCAGAAACCGCCATTTTGGGGCACCTCAAAACCGCCATTTTGGGACACGAGGGGCCCCGAAACTGCCATTTTGGAGCATGGGGGAACCCCGAAACCGCCATTTTGGGGCACCTCAAAACCGCCATTTTGGGGGCACCCAGAAACCGCCCTTTCGGGGCACCCAGAAACAGCCATTTTGGGGTGTGGGGGAGCCCCGAAACCGCCCTTTTGGGACACCTCGAAACCGCCATTTTGGGACACGAGGGGCCCCGAAACCGCCATTTTGGGGCATGGGGGAGCCCCGAAACCGCGATTTTGGGACACCTCGAAACCGCCATTTTGGGGCACCTCGAAACCGCCATTTTGGGGGCACCTCGAAACCGCCATTTTGGGACACCTCGAAACCGCCATTTTGGGGCACCCAGAAACCGCCATTTTGGGGTGTGGGGGAGCCCCAAATCCGCCATTTTGGAGCATGGGGGAGCCCCGAAACCGCCATTTTGGGGCTCCTCAAAACCGCCATTTTGGGGGCACCTCGAAACTGCCATTTTGGGGCACCTCGAAACTGTCATTTTGGGACACCTCGAAACCGCCATTTTGGGACACGAGGGGCCCCAAAACCGCCATTTTGGGGTGTGGGGGAGCCCCAAAACCGCCATTTTGGGACACCTCGAAACCGCCATTTTGGGACACCCAGAAACCGCCATTTTGGGACACCTCGAAACCGCCATTTTGGGACACCCAGAAACCGCCATTTTGGGACACGAGGGGCCCCAAAACCGCCATTTTGGGGTGTGGGGAGCCCCGAAACCACCATTTTGGGGGGGTGGGGGAGCCCCGAAACCGCCATTTTGGGGTGTGGGAGAGCCCCGAAACCGCCATTTTGGGACACCTCAAAACCGCCATTTTGGGGCACCCAGAAACCGCCATTTTAGGGCACCTCGAAACTGCCATTTTGGGGGCACCTCAAAACCGCCATTTTGGGAAAGGAGGGACCTTGAAACCGCCAATTTGGGGTGTGGGGGAGCCCCGAAACCGCCATTTTGGGGCACCTCGAAACCGCCATTTTGGGACACCCAGAAACCGCCATTTTGGGACACCTCGAAACCGCCATTTTGGGGGCACCTCGAAACCGCCATTTTGGGAGCACCCAGAAACCGCCATTTTGGGGGCACCCAGAAACCGCCCTTTCGGGGCACCCCCCCCCCCCGAAGCCGCTCACCGTGTGGCCGTCGCCCAACATGGCCGCCAGCCCCCCCAGGGCCCGCAGGCTGTAGGCCGTGGGGCCGGGGGCCGCCGTGGGGCCCAGGAGGCCCCGGCAGAGGGCGGCGAGGGGGGGGCCGTGGGGCGCCAGGGCCTCGGGGGCCGCTTCCACCGCCGCGCTCAGCACCAGCAGCGCTGCCTGCGGGGGGGGGGGGGGGAAACGGGGCGAAAAACGGCGGTTTTGGGGCCCCCCCCCGCCCCGCCCCATAACCAGGCGTGGGGGGGGGGCCCCGAAACCGCCCCACTGGGACCCACGGGGGGGGAAATGGGACTGGGGGGGCCCCGAAACCGCCCCCCCGGGACCCATGGGGGGGAAATGGGACTGGGGGGGCCCCGAAACCGCCCCCCCGGGACCCATAGGAGCTACTGGGGGGCAAATGGGACTGGGGGGGCCCCAAAACCACCCCCCAGGGGCAAATGGGGGGGGAATGGGACTGGGGGGGCCCCGAAACCGCCCCCCCGGGACCCATAGGAGCTACTGGGGGGGCAAATGGGACGTGGGGGGGCCTCGAAACCGCCCCCCCGGGACACATAGGAGCTACTGGGGGGGCAAATGGGACTGGGGGGGCCCCGAAACCGCCCCCCAGGGACCCATGGGGGGCAAATGGGACTGGGGGGGTCCCGAAACCGCCCCCCCGGGACCCATAGGAGCTACTGGGGGGGCAAATGGGACTGGGGGGGGCCCCGAAACCGCCCCCCCGGGACCCATAGGAGCTACTGGGGGGGCAAATGGGACTGGGGGGGCCTCGAAACCGCCCCCCCGGGACCCATAGGAGCTACTGGGGGGGCAAATGGGACTGGGGGGCCCCGAAACCGCCCCCCCCGGGACCCATAGGAGCTACTGGGGGGGTAAATGGGACTGGGGGGGGCCTCGAAACCGCCCCCCCGGGACCCATAGGAGCTACTGGGGGGGGAATGGGACTGGGGGGGTCCCGAAACCGCCCCCCCCGGGACCCATAGGAGCTACTGGGGGGGCAAATGGGACTGGGGGGGGCCCGAAACCGCCCCCCCGGGACCCACAGGAGCTACTGGGGGGGCAACTGGGACTGGGGGGGCCTCGAAACCGCCCCCCTGGGACACACGGGGGGGGGAATGGGACTGGGGGGGCCTGGAAACCACCCCCCCGGGACCCACAGGAGCTACTGGGGGGGGAATGGGACTGGGGGGGCCCCGAAACCGCCCCCCCCGGGACCCATAGGAGCTACTGGGGGGGCAAATGGGACTGGGGGGGCCTCGAAACCGCCCCCCCGGGACCCATAGGAGCTACTGGGGGGGAAATGGGACGTGGGGGGGCCCCGAAACCGCCCCCCCGGGACCCATGGGAGCTACTGGGGGGGCAAATGGGACTGGGGGGGCCTCGAAACCGCCCCCCCGGGACCCATAGGAGCTACTGGGGGGGCAAATGGGACTGGGGGGGCCCCGAAACCGCCCCCCCGGGACCCATGGGGGGGAATGGGACTGGGGGGGCCCCGAAACCGCCCCCCCGGGACCCATAGGAGCTACTGGGGGGGCAAATGGGACTGGGGGGGCCCCAAAACCGCCCCCCCGGGACCCATAGGAGCTACTGGGGGGGCAAATGGGAGTGGGGGGGCCTCGAAACCGCCCCCCCGGGACCCATAGGAGCTACTGGGGGGGCAAATGGGAGTGGGGGGGGCCCGAAACCGCCCCCCGGGACCCATAGGAGCTACTGGGGGGGCTAATGGGACTGGGGGGGGCCTCGAAACCGCCCCCCCGGGACACATAGGAGCTACTGGGGGGGCTAATGGGACTGGGGGGGGCCCCGAAACCGCCCCCCCGGGACCCATGGGGGGGAAATGGGACTGGGGGGGCCTCGAAACCGCCCCCCCGGGACCCATAGGAGCTACTGGGGGGGCAAATGGGACATGGGGGGGCCCCGAAACCACACCCCCGGGGCAAATGGGGGGGGAAATGGGACTGGGGGGGCCTCGAAACCGCCCCCCCGGGACCCATAGGAGCTACTGGGGGGCAAATGGGACTGGGGGGGGCCCGAAACCGCCCCCCCGGGACCCATAGGAGCTACTGGGGGGGAAATGGGACTGGGGGGGCCTCGAAACCGCCCCCCCGGGACCCATAGGAGCTACTGGGGGGGCAAATGGGACTGGGGGGGCCTCGAAACCACCCCCCCGGGACCCATAGGAGCTACTGGGGGGGCAAATGGGATGTGGGGGGGCCTCGAAACCGCCCCCCCGGGACCCATAGGAGCTACCGGGGGGGCAAATGGGACTGGGGGGGCCCCGAAACCGCCCCCCAGGGGCAAATGGGGGGGGGGAATGGGATGGGGGGGCCTCGAAGCCGCCATGTCGGGTCCCTACCTCTTGCCGGGGGGGCCGGGGGTCCCGGGCCCCCGCTTGGAGCCAGGTGCCCAGGGGCCCCCAGGCGCCGAGACCCCCCCGGCGCAGCACCAGGGCGGCCAGTTGGGCCAGGGCCACCGTCACCGGGTGCCTGGGGGGGGGGGGGGGGGGGACACGGGGGGGGGGGGCTTGAGACCGCCGCGATTTGGGGGGGGGTGTCGAAACCGCCGCGATTTGGGGGGGTCTCGAAACCGCCGCGATTTTTGGGGGGGGGGTCTCGAAAACACTGTGATTTGGGGGGGTCTCGAAACTGCCATGATTTGGGGGGGGTCTCAAAACCGCCTTGATTTTGGGGGGGTCCCGAAACCGCCAAGATTTGGGGGGGTCCCGAAACCGCCCTGATTTTTGGGGGGGTCTCGAAACCGCCGTGATTTTGGGGGGGTCTCAAAACCGCCTTGATTTTTGGGGGGGTCTCGAAACCGCTGTGATTTTTTAGGGGGGTCTCGAAACCGCTGTGATTTTTGGGGGGTCTCAAAACCGCCTTGATTTTGGGGGGGTCCCGAAACCGCCAAGATTTGGGGGGGTCCCGAAACCGCCCTGATTTTTGGGGGGGTCTCGAAACCGCCGTGATTTTGGGGGGGTCTCAAAACCGCCTTGATTTTTGGGGGGGTCTCGAAACCGCCGTGATTTTTGGGGGGGGGGGTCTCGAAACCGTCGTGATTTGGGGGGGTCTCGAAACCGCCACGATTTTTGGGGGGGGTCTCGAAACCACCAGGATTTTTGGGGGGTCCCGAAACCGCCGTGATTTTGGGGGGTCTCGAAACCACCGCGATTTGGGGGGTCTCAAAACTGCCGCGATTTTGGGGGGGTCTCGAAACCGCCATGATTTTGGGGGGTCTCAAAACCGCCGTGATTTTGGGGGGGTCCCAAAACCGCATGATTTTGGGGGGGTCTCGAAACCGCCGTGATTTTTGGGGGGGTCTCGAAACGCCGTGATTTGGGGGGGTCCCGAAACCACCGTGATTTTTGGGGGGGTCCCGAAACCACCATGATTTTTGGGGGGGTCCCAAAACTGCCATGATTTTGGGGGGGTCCCAAAACCGCCACGATTGGGGGGGGGGGTCTCAAAACTGCCGTGATTTGGGGGGGGTCTCAAAACCGCCGTGATTTTTGGGGGGGTCTTGAAACCGCTGTGATTTGGGGGGTCTCGAAACCGCCTTGATTTTTTGGGGGGGTCTCGAAACCGCCGCAATTTGGGGGGCTCCCGAAACCGCCATGATTTGGGGGGGTCTCGAAACCGCCGTGGTTTGGGGGGGGTCTCAAAACCGTTGTGATTTTTGGGGGGGGGTCTCGAAACCGTCGTGATTTGGGGGGTCTTGAAACTGCCCTGATTTTTGGGGGGGTCTCAAAACCGCCATGATTTGGGGGGGTCCCGAAACCGCCATGATTTTTGGGGGGGTCCCAAAACCGCTGTGATTTTGGGGGGTCCCGAAACCGCCGTGATTTTTGGGGGGGTCCCGAAACCGCCATGATTTGGGGGGGGTGCAAAACCACCCTGATTTGGGGGGGTCCCGAAACCGCCATGATTTTGGGGGGGGGTCTCAAAACCACTGGGATTTGGGGGTCCCGAAACCGCCATGATTTTGGGGGGTCCCGAAACCGCCGTGATTTTTGGGGGGGTCCCGAAACCACCATGATTTTTGGGGGGGTCCCGAAACCGCCATTATTTGGGGGGGGGGTCGCACTCACTCCGTCTCCCGCTCCAGGGCCTCGGCCAGCAGCGCCGGGAGCCTGTGGGGGGGGGGCAGGGGGAGAGGCCGGGCGTTAGCCCCGCCCCCGCCGCCATCTTGCCCGCCCCCTCCCGTAGCCCCGCCCCCCCCCCGGCACCCACCTCTGGCGCAGGGCGGGGTCCAGGCGGCTCCAACGTCCCAGGAGCCGCCGCCGCAGCAGCACCGCCGCATTTGCCGCACCTGGGGGGGGGGGGGGGGAGGGCTTGGGGGCGGGGCCTGGCACCAGGAAGGGGCGGGGCCTGGCACCAGGAAGGGGCGGGGCCACGGAACGAGCCAGCCTCGCCCGTCGGGGGGGCTCGAAACCGACACGGGCGCCCGGAAACGACAAAATGGCCGCCGGGGGGGTCTTGAAACCGACAAAATGGCCGCCGGGGGGGGTCTTGAAACCGACAAAATGGCCGCCGGGGGGGGTCTTGAAACCGACAAAATGGCCGCCGGGGGGGTCTTGAAACTGACAAAATGGCCGCCGGGGGGTCTTGAAACCGACACGGGCGCCCGGAAACGACAAAATGGCCGCCGGGGGGGTCTTGAAACCGACAAAATGGCCGCCGGGGGGTCTTGAAACCAACACGGGTGCCCGGAAACCGACAAAATGGCCGCCGGGGGTCTTGAAACCGACAAAATGGCCGTCAGGGGGGTCTTGAAACCGACACGGGCGCCCGGAAACCGACAAAATGGCCGCCGGGGGTCTTGAAACCAACACGGGTGCCCGGAAACCGACAAAATGGCCGCCGGGGGTGTCTTGAAACTGACAAAATGGCCGCCGGGGGGTCTCCAAACCGACAAAATCAGTTGGAAAAATGCGAAATTGACACAGAGGGACCAAAACGAGCCCGGAAACCGACAAAATGGCCGCCGGGGGTCTTGAAACCGACAAAATGGCCGCCGGGGGGGTCTTGAAACCGACACGGGTGCCCGGAACCGACAAAATGGCCGCCGGGGGGTCTCCAAACCGACAAAATCAGTTGGAAAAATGCGAAATTGACACAGAGAGACCAAAACGAGCCCGGAAACCGACAAAATGGCCGCCGGGGGGTCTTGAAACCGACAAAATGGCCGCCGGGGGGGTCTTGAAACCGACACGGGTGCCCGGAACCGACAAAATGGCCGCCAGGGGGGTCTTGAAACCGACAAAAATGGTGGAAAAACGCAAAATTGACACGGAGGGACCAAAACGAGCCCGGGAAACCGACAAAATGGCCGCAAGAGGGGTCTCGAAACTGACAAAAATGGTGGAAAAATGTGAAATTGACATGGAGGGACCAAAACGAGCTCGGAAACCGACAAAATGGCTGCGGGGGGGTCTCAAAACCGACAAAATCGGTTGGAAAAAGGTTAAATTGACATGGAGGGACCAAAACGAGCCCGGAAACCGACAAAATGGCCACCGGGGGGTCTCAAAACTGACAAAAATGGTGAAAAAACGCGAAATTGACACGGAGGGACCAAAACGATCCCGGAAACCGACGAGGAAAAAACATGGCGGACGGATCGAAACCGACCCAGAAACGACTAGAAACCATCAAAGTTTGGGGGGGGGGGTCTCGAAACTGACAAAAAAGACCCAAAACGCCCTCGAAACTGACAAGAAAGGCGCAAAAAGGACCCCGAAAACCGACAAACGGGGTCGCGGGCGACCTTGAAACTGACGCGAAAGGAACAAAAAAGGTCTCAAAATTGGCAAAAATTGGGATGCGGCCCCGAAACTGATGTGGAAAATTGGGGGGGGGGCCTCGAAACCGACATTAAAGGTTTAAGGGGGGGCTTGAAACTGACATTAAAGGTTAAAAAAGGCTTGAAACTGACAGAAAAGAAACAAAAAAGGTCTCAGAATGGGCAAAAATTGGGATGCGGCCCCGAAACTGACGTGGAAAATTGGGGGGGGCCTCGAAACTGACATTAAAGGTTTAAGGGGGGGCTTGAAACTGACATTAAAGGTTAAAAAAGGCTTGAAACTGACAGAAAAGGAACAAAAAAGGTCTCAAAATTGGCAAAAATTGGGATGCGGCCCCGAAACTGACGTGGAAAGTTGGGGGGGGGGCTCGAAAGTGACATTAAAGGTTTAAGGGGGGGCTTGAAACTGACATTAAAGGTTAAAAAGAGGCTTGAAACTGACAGAAAAGGAACAAAAAAGGTCTCAGAATGGGCAAAAATTGGGATGCGGCCTCAAAACTGACGTGGAAAGTTGGGGGGGGGGGGCCCGAAACTGACATTAAAGGTTTAAGGGGGAGCTTGAAACTGACATTAAAGGTTAAAAAGAGGCTTGAAACTGACATTAAAGGTTTAAGGGGGGGCTTGAAACTGACATTAAAGGTTAAAAAAGGCTTGAAACTGACAGAAAAGGAACAAAAAAGGTCTCAGAATGGGCAAAAATTGGGATGCAGCCTCAAAACTGACGTGGAAAATTGGGGGGGGGCTCGAAAGTGACATTAAAGGTTTAAGGGGGGGCTTGAAACTGACATTAAAGGTTAAAAAGAGGCTTGAAACTGACAGAAAAGGAACAAAAAAGGTCTCAGAATGGGCAAAAATTGGGATTTGGCCCCGAAACTGACGTGGAAAATGGGGGGGGGCCTCGAAACTGACATTAAAGGTTTAAGGGGGGGCTTGAAACTGACATTAAAGGTTAAAAAGAGGCTTGAAACTGACAGAAAAGGAACAAAAAAGGTCTCAGAATGGGCAAAAATTGGGATTCGGCCCCGAAACGGACGTGGAAAATTGGGGGGGGGCCTCGAAACTGACATTAAAGGTTTAAGGATGAACTTGAAACTGACATTAAAGGTTAAAAAAAGGCTTGAAACTGACAAAAAATGAACCAAAAAGGTCTCAAAATTGGCAAAAATTGGGATGAGGCCCCGAAACTGACGTGGAAAATTGGGGGGGGGGCCTCGAAACTGACATTAAAGGTTTAAGGGGGGGCTTGAAACTGACATTAAAGGTTAAAAAAGGCTTGAAACTGACAGAAAAGGTCTCAGAATGGGCAAAAATTGGGATGCGGCCCCGAAACTGACGTGGAAAAATGGGGGGGGCCTCGAAACTGACATTAAAGGTTAAAAAAAGGCTTGAAACTGACAAAAAAGGAACAAAAAAGGTCTCAAAATTGGCAAAAATTGGGATGAGGCCCCGAAACTGACGTGGAAAATTGGGGGGGGCCTCGAAACTGACATTAAAGGTAAAAGGGGGGGCTTGAAACTGACATTAAAGGTTAAAAAAGGCTTGAAACTGACAAAAAAGGAACAAAAAAGGTCTCAGAATAGGCAAAAATTGGGATGCGGCCCCGAAACTGACGTGGAAAATTGGGGGGGGCCTCGAAACTGACATTAAAGGTTTAAGGATGAACTTGAAACTGACATTAAAGGTTAAAAAAGGCTTGAAACTGACAGAAAAGGAACAAAAAAGGTCTCAGAATGGGCAAAAATTGGGATGAGGCCCCGAAACTGACATGGAAAATTGGGGGGGGGCCCTCGAAACTGACATTAAAGGTTAAAAAAAGGCTTGAAACTGACAAAAAAGGAATCAAAATTGGCAAAAATTGGGATGCAGCCCCGAAACTGACGTGGAAAATTGGGGGGGGGGGCCCCGAAACTGACATTAAAGGTTAAAAAGAGGCTTGAAACTGACAGAAAAGGAACAAAAAAGGTCTCAGAATGGGCAAAAATTGGGATTCGGCCCCGAAACTGACGTGGAAAATTGGGGGGGGGCCTCGAAACTGACATTAAAGGTAAAAGGGGGGGCTTGAAACTGACATTAAAGGTTAAAAAAGGCTTGAAACTGACAAAAAATGAACCAAAAAGGTCTAAAAATTGGCAAAAATTGGGATGCAGCCCCGAAACTGACGTGGAAAATTGGGGGGGGGCCCCGAAACTGACATTAAAGGTTAAAGGGGGGGCTTGAAACTGACATTAAAGGTTTAAGGGGGGGCTTGAAACTGACATTAAAGGTTAAAAAAAGGCTTGAAACTGACAGAAAAGGAACAAAAAAGGCCTCAGAATGGGCAAAAATTGGGATGAGGCCCCGAAACTGACGTGGAAAATTGGGGGGGGGGCTTGAAACTGACATTAAAGGTTTAAGGGGGGGCTTGAAACTGACATTAAAGGTTAAAAAAAAACTTCAAACTGACAGAAAAGGAACAAAAAAGGTCTCAAAATTGGCAAAAATTGGGATGCAGCCCCGAAACTGACGTGGAAAATTGGGGGGGGGCCCCGAAACTGACATTAAAGGTTAAAGGGGGGGCTTGAAACTGACATTAAAGGTTAAAAAGAGGCTTGAAACTGACGTTAAAGGTTTAAGAGGGGGGTTGAAACTGACACGGGGGTTTTGGGGGGCCCCGAAACGGACACGGAGGGGGGGGGGAAGGGGGAGGCCCCCCCCCCGAGGGCGCCGCAGAGCATCATGGGCCGCCGGAGGTCCCACCTGGGGCCGGGGGGAGGCGGTGAGCAGGAGGCTGAGGCGGGCGGGGGTCTGGGGGTCGGCGAAGGCCTCGCGGAGGCGGGCGGTGGCCTGCGGGGGGGGCGGAGCCGCTGGGAGGGCGGGGCCCGGACGCCTGGGCCCCTTCCCCAGATGCCTGGGCCCCTTCCCTGGACACCTGGGCCCCTTCCCGGACGCCTGGGCCCCCCCCGGACGCCTGGGCCCCTCCCGGATGCCTGGGCCCCCCCGGACACCTGGGTCCCTCCCGGATGCCTGGGCCCCTTCCCTGGGTGTCTGAGCCCCTTCCCCGGACGCCTGGACCCTTTCCCAGACGCCTGGGCCCCTCTCTGGATGCCTGGGCCCTTCCCGGACGCCTGGGCCCCTCCCTGGACACCTGGGTCCCCCCCCCCGGCCGCCTGGGCCCTTTTCCCGGCCACCTGGGCCCCTCCCCGGACGCCTGGGCCCCTCCCCGGACTCCTGGACCCCTCCCCGGACGCCTGGGCCCCTTTCCCGGACGCCTGGGCCCTTTCCCGGACGTCTGGGCCCCTTTCCCGGACACCTGGGCCCCTCTCCGGGACGCCTGGGCCCCTCTCCCGGACGCCTGGGCCCCCCCGGACGCCTGGGCCCCTTTCCCGGACACCTGGGCCCCTCTCCGGGACGCCTGGGCCCCTCTCCCGGACGCCTGGGCCCCTTTCCCGGACACCTGGGCCCCTCTCCCGGACGCCTGGGCCCCTCTCCCGGACGCCTGGGCCCCTCCCCGGACGCCTGGGCCCCCCCCGGACGCCTGGGCCCCTCCCGGACGCCTGGGCCCCGTTACCCGCCGCACGCGGCCGCTGTCGGGCTCCAGCAGCTCGGCCAGGAGCGGCTCCAGCTCGGGCGCCGCCATGACGGAGCCGCCGCTGCCCCACGTGAAGGGCCCGGAGCAGCCGAGCCGCCACTTCCGGCCGCCCGGAGCGGCGCTTCCGGCCCTTCCGGCCGCCGCGGAGGACCCGCGTCTCGATCGCCTCGGGGCGGGGTCTGCGCGGGAGGGAGGAGCCCGGACGCCTGGGCCCCTCCCCCGGACGCCTGGGCCCCCCCAGTTCACCAAAAAAATGTGGTTTTTCCTCCTTTTTTATTACCAAACACCGACACGGAGCGACCAATCAGAGCGCCGCCCCCAAGCCCCGCCCCCTCAGCCCCGTGGTGGCCATAGAGACTCGTCTAGAGGCTCCAGAACGGCGACCACGGAGGCCCAACGGGGCCGTCCGGAGAGGCCCGCCCGCCTGGGAGGACCATAGAGACTCACCTTGAGGGTCCAGAGCGGCCTCCATGGCCTACGGGGGCAAGAGAGGCTCATTTTGGATGGTCCAGAAAGGCCTCCAGGGCGCAAGACCATAGAGACCCAACCAGACCGTCCAGACTGGCCTACCTGCCTGCAGGGACCATAGAGATCCCCCTAGAGAGACCCTCATGGCCTAGGAGGACCGTAGAGACTCCTCCAAGCAGCCCAGAGAGACCCTCCATGGCCTGGGGGGACAATAGAGACTCCTCCCGGCAGCCTAGAGAGACCCCTATGGCCTTGGGGGGACCATAGAGACTCCCCCAGGCAGCCTAGAGAGTCCCCAGTCGCCTGGGGGGACCATAGAGACTCCTCTAGGCAGCCTAGACAGACCTCCAAGGCCTGGGGGGACCATAGAGACTCATCTAGACTCTGCAGAGAGGCCTCCAGACACAGCCCCGTGTCCCGATTGGCCAACGCCGGCCAATGGGAGGCGGCCCCTCCCAGCAAGGGGGAGGGGAAGTGTGCGGGGGGGGGCCCAAAATGGCCTCGCCCCACGGATGCTGCCATGGGGGGCGGCCATCTTGAGCTGCGGTGGGCAGAGGGGGCAGGCGGCCATCTTGGGCAGACCCGACGGCCGCCTCGGGCAGGCGAAGGAGGCCATCTTGGGCAGACCGGCCCCGCCTCCGCCGCAGCACAGGGGGGGGGGCGGCCATCTTGCGCCTGCGCCCCGGCCCCGCCTCAGTCCATCTTGAGGTTGACGTAGATGTAGCGGACGAAGGTGAAGGAGGCGAAGAAGGCGACGGCGGCCATGGCGAGGGCGGCGGCGTAGGCCGCCAGCAGGCAGTAGCCGAAGAACTCCACCGTCTGCACCGGGCCGGACATGTTGGAGCGGCAGCAGAAGTAGAAGAGGGCGTAGAGGAGGAGGAAGAGGCCGGCGGAGCCGGCGCCGAGGGCCGGGCGCCACCACCACCGGAAGTCCTCCCCGGCGAGCTGCAGGTAGGTGAGGGCCACGGAGAGGCAGGCGCCCACGGCCAGCGGCACGGCGCAGACGCAGGCCAGGAGGTCGCCGTCGAGGGCGTAGGGCTCCCGGCCCCACGCCGTGGCGAAGACGTAGTGGAGCTCCACCGAGACGGCGCTGGGGGGGGGGGGGGACGGGGGCTCGTTAGACTACGGAGTCCTGCCCAGATGGCACGGAAAGACCCGCCAGGGGCCATAGAGTCTTGTCTAGAAGTGCCAGAAAGGCCTGACTGCCTCTAGGGACCATAGAGTCTCGCCTAGGCATGATGGAAAGACCCACCAGGGGCCATAGAGTCTTGTCTGGAGGCACCAGAAAGGCCTGACTGCCTCTAGGGACCATAGAGTCTCGCCTAGGCATGATGGAAAGACCCACCGGGGCCATAGAGTCTCACTTAGAGGCTCCAGAAAGACCCAACTCTGTCCAGGGACCATAGAGTCTCACCTAGGCGTGATGGAAAGACCCACCAGGGCCATAGAGTCTCACTTAGAGGCTCCAGAAAGACCCAACTACCTCTAGGGACCATAGAGTCTCGCCTAGGTGTGACAGAAAGACCCACTAGGGGCCATAGAGTCTCACTTAGAGGCGCCAGAAAGACCCAACTAGCTCTAGGGACCATAGAGTCTCGCCTAGGTGTGACAGAAAGACCCACTAGGGGCCATAGAGTCTTGCCTACATGCTCCAGAGAGGCCCAACGACCTCCGGGGACCATAGACTCTCTCCTAGACCCTCCAGAGAGGCCTGACCACCTCCAGGGATCATAGAGTCTTGCCTAGACTCTACAGAAAGACCCAGCAGGACCCATAGAGTCTCCTCTAGACGCTCCAGAGAGGCTTGGCCACCTCTGGGGACCATAGAGTCTCTCCTAGGCAGTATAGAAAGACACAGCAAGGCCCATAGAGTCTTGCCTAGACGCTCCAGACAGGCCCGACCACCTCCAGGGACCACAGAGACTCCCGTAGACGCCCCAGAGAGGCCCCGGAGGACTCACCTGAAGGGGAGGAAGCCTCCAACGACGGCGTGGACCAGAGTGGCCCGGTACCAGGGCTGGGGCGGGATGGGCCGGGCGGCGCCCTTGGGGCGGCCGGGGGCCTCGAGGGGGCCGGCCCGGCTGCGCCCGGCGGCGGCGCCCAGGAGGACCAATGGGAGGCCCAGGAGGAGCCACGTGGCCAGCAGCAGCCCCCCGGCGGCGGCCGGCAGCGCCCGGGTGGAGCCGTGGGCCCAGTGCACCGCGTTGACCACGCTCCAGGTCACCAGGAAGGGCCCTGTGGGGCAGGCGGCCATAAAGACACCTCCAAGGGGCACCAGAGAGGCCTCCCCAGCCCCCCCATTTCTTCCTGGAGACCATAGAGACACCCCCAAGGGACACCAGAGAGGCCTCTCCCCAAGGGTCCTCCCACATTTCTCCCCAGGGACCATAGAGACACACCCAAGAGGCACCAGAGAGGCCTCACCGAAAGCCTCCATAGAGAGAGACCATAGAGCCCAGCCCAACGAAGAGCAACCAGAGGGGCCCCATGGAGACCGATCACCCCAGGGCCACCCAACGGGGACCATAGAGCCCAGCCCAACCAAGAGTGACCAGAGGGGCCCCATGGAGCCCAGACACCCCAGGGCCACCCAACGGGGACCATAGAGCCCAGCCCAACCAAGAGCGACCAGAGGGGCCCCATGGAGACCGATCACCCCAGGGCCACCCAACGGGGACCATAGAGCCCAGCCCAACCAAGACCGACCAGAGGGGCCCCATAGAGACCAAACACCCCAGGGCCACCCAACGGGGACCATAGAGCCCAGCCCAACCAAGAGCGACCAGAGGGGCCCCATGGAGTCCAGACACCCCAGGGCCACCCAACGGGGACCATAGAGCCCAGCCCAACCAAGAGCGACCAGAGGGGCCCCGTAGAGCCCAGACGCCCCAGGGCCACCCAACGGGTACCATAGAGCCCAGCCCAACCAAGACCGACCAGAGGGGCCCCATAGAGCCCAGACGCCCCAGGGCCACCCAACGGGGACCATAGAGCCCAGCCCAACCAAGAGCGACCAGAGGGGCCCCATAGACACCAAACGCCCCCTAGAGGGGCCCCTCACCGGCGAAGATGCCGCTGGTGAGCACCCCATTGGCCACCCATCGGCGCCCGCCGAGGCGACGGTAGAGGCCGCCGGCCACGTAGCCGGCGGGGGGGGCGGTGAGGGCGTAGAGGAGGGCGGCGGCCCCGCCCGGGCCTTGGCCCCGCCCCCCGGCTCCTCCCAGCGCCAGCCCCCCGGCCCCCAAGGCCAGGAGCTGGCAGCCGGCGCCCAGCGAGGCGCTGAGCAGCCCGGGCCGCGGCGGAGGCCGGAAGACGTCGCCCCGCACGGCCTTCCAGCCGCCGTCGGGGTCCTCCAAGATGGCCGCCGCCTCCCCGCGGCCGCCGGCCGGCGCCCCCTGGCTGCGCCGCACCCGCAGGAGGACCACGGCCACGAAGCCGCCCAGCAGGGCCACCAGCGCGGCCCCGTTGAGCAAGGCCAAGCGGTGGAGGTCCGGGGGGGGCCGGCGGAGGGCGGCGGCCTGCGCCCGGCCCCGCCCCGCCGGCGCCCGGCTCCAGCGCACCCCATACGTGTGGGTCAGGGCCAGGGGGCCCCGGGGCAGCCCCCGGGGGCGGGCGGAGCCCGTGCTGAGGTTGGCGGCCACCACGCGGTCGCCCCGCCAGGCCAGGTGGAAGTCGAGGTGGGTCCAGAGGCCGAGGCGGCGGCCGTGGGGCGGCCCCCCGCCCTCCTCCACCGCCCCCACGAAGCCCCGCACCCGCAGCTCGTCCACCACGAACTCGAAGTAGTAGAGGGCCTCCACGGCCGCCCGCAGCTGCTCCACCTGGTTTTGGGGGGGGGGGGGAGGGGCAGAAAGTGGGCCCAGGCGTCCGGGCGTGGCTCCTCCCCTCCAACCCGGAGGCCAGGTCTACCTTCTCCTCCACCTTCGGCCTTCCAGGAGGGACCCAGGTGACCTGGAGCCCTTCCCCCAGCCCGGGACGGGGCCCAGGCGTCCGGGTGAGCTCCCCGAGAAGGGGCCCAGGCGTCCGGGCCCCGCCCCCTAGCAGGAGCCCAATAGGAGCCAGGAATCCCTCCCCACACCAAGCTCCCATCCCAGCCATCAGGTCTACCCACTCCCATCCCGCTGCCCCATGGCGGATCCAGGCAGTTGGGCCCCACCCCATGGGCCCAGGTGTCTTGGCTCCGCCCCCTAGCAGGGGCCCAGGCGTCCTGGCTCTGCCCCCCACCCAGGATCCAGGGGTCCAGGCCCCCAATCCCTCCCCACACCAAGCTCCCATCTTGGCCATCAGGTCTACCCAGACCCCCACTGTTACCCCATGGAGGGGCCCAGGTGTCCCAGCCCCACCCTATGAGCCCAGGAGTCTTGGCCCCGCCCCCTAGGAGGAGCCCAGGCGTCCTGGCTCTGCCCCCCCCACCCTGGACCCAGCTGCCCAGGCCCCAAATCCCTCCCCATGGTGGGCTCCCATCTTGGCCATCAGGTCTACCCCCACCCCACAGCTGCCCCACAGCAGGGCCCAGGTGTGCCATCCCCACCCCATGGGCCCAGGCGTCCTGGCTCTGTCCCCCCCCCGCCCCCCCCAGGATCCAGGCATCTGGGCCCCAAATCCCTCCCCACACCAAGCTCCCGTCCGGGCCATCAGGTCTACCCAGACCCTCAGCTGCCCCACAGCAGGCTCCCATCTTGGCCATCAAGTCTACCCAGACCCCAGGTCACCCCACAGCAGGCTCCCATCTTGGCCATCAGGTCTACCCAGACCTCCAGCCACCCCACAGCAGGCTCCCATCTTGGCCATCAGGTCTACCCAGACCCCACAACAGCCCCACGGCGGGGCCCAGGCGTCCCAGCCCCACACCCCCGGCCCCCCCCTCACCTCATCGGGGCCGAGCCGCAGGGTGCAGAGCGGGGCGCGGGGGGCGTCGCGGCGGAAGCGGATGCGGTAGAGGGAGGCGGCCATGGCGGGGGGGCGGGGCCGGGGGGCGGGGCCCGGGGGGCGGCAGACGGGCAGGGCGTAGTAGCCGTAGGTCTCGCCGGGGTTGTGGTAGGGCCCCACGGTGGCCACGTAGAGGGGCACCGGGTCGCCGGGGGCATAGCGGCCCGGCGCCGCCCCCCCCGCCCACGCCAGCGCCAGCAGCAGCAGCAGCCGCCGGGGCCCCATGGCGCCGGGGGGGCGGGGCCTGCGGCGGGAGGCGGGCGTCCCATTGGTCACCGGCGGGGGCGGGGGGGAGGTGGGGAGGTCTTCTAGCGTTGGGGGGACCCAACCGGGGCGTCTTCGCCCGTTGGTCGGCCCGATTCGGGGTGCTCGGCCATTGGCTGGCTCAAGCGGGAGGTCAACGGCCATTGGTTGACCCAACCGGGGTGTCTGCACCCATTGGTTGACCCAACTGGGGCACCTTCACCCATTGGCTGATGTGACAAGGGGGTCAAAACCCATCGGCTGGCCCAACTGGGCCTCCCTCCCCCATTGGTTGACCCAACTGGGTCTTCTTCACCCATTGGTTGACCCAACTGGGCCTCCTTCCCCCATTGGTTGACCCAACTGGGGGGTCAACACCCAACAGTTGACCCAACTGGGTCGTCTTCACCCATTGGCTGACCCAACTGGGGGTCAACACCCATTGGCTGACCCACTCAGCACCTCCACCCCATTGGCCGCCCCCCTGGTGCCCCGCTACCCCCTTCTTCCACCCCATTGGCTCTCCCCCCTGGGAGCCTCCCTGCCATTGGTTGCCCCCAAGCCCCCCCCATCCTCCCTCCCCCCCCATTGGCTGCCTCCCCAGCTCCCCCCACCCCATTGGCCGCCTCCCGCTCCCCACCCCCCCGGGGCTCCCGGTGCCACCGACCTGCTTGCAGGGGGCGGGGCCAAGTGCCCACCGCCACTTCCGGGCCTCTGACGCGCTTCCGGTGCCGCTCTTAAAGGGGCCAGTGCCCAACGGGAGGAGCGTGCCGTGCCGGTGCTGGCATTGCCCCTTTAAGACCCCCCCACATTCCCCGTGGACCCCACCAGCGGCTCTTCAAAGGGCAACACTCTTCAAAGGGTGATGCCGGAGGGCGCTACTGGGCCCCACAGCCGGTCTTAAAAGGGCGATGTCACCCCCCCACACACTTACCGGGCTGTCAACCCCCCCCCGCCAGCTCTTAAAAGGGCCATGCCATGACATTGTGGGGCCACCAGTGCCATTAAAAGGGCAATGCCACCAAACCCCGCCCCTTGGCTTTGGCATCAAGGGGAATCGCTCCCCTCCCGGAAAGGGGGCGGGGCTACAGGCAGAGTGGGCGGGGCTACAGGCAGAGTGGGCGGGGCTACCTGTGCTTCTAACAGCTGGGGGGGGCTTAAAGGGGCAACACCGTGGTCCCAAGGAGGGGGGACCCACACCAATGACATCAGAGCAGCTGACGTGACATCACCAAGACACTTTATTACACGGGGGGGGGCGGTGGAGGGGGCATCACAGCGGGGGGGGGGGGCAAGGGGAGCCGCTCGGGGGCGGGCCCTGGGGAAGGGGGCGGGGCCGGGGTGGGCCCCGCCCCCTCACCGGGAGGCCCCGCCCCCGCGCAGGGCCAGCACGAGGTGGAGGACGGAGCCGCCCTGGATCTTGTAGTCGGCCGCCGTCTTCTCGTCGTTCCTGGCAACGGGGCCACGCTCGCCCGGACGCCTGGGCCCCGCCCCCGGCAAGCCCCGCCCCCCGAGCCCCGCCCCCTCACAGGCCCCACCCCCGGTATCTCTGGCTCCGCCCCCTTCCAAGCCCCGCCCCCTGCTCCCCGTCCCCAGCTCAACCCCCCCACAGTCCCCTTAAGCCTCCCCCTGCCCTAAGCCCCGCCCCTCTGCCCCAAGCCCCGCCCCTTCACTAAGCCCCACCCCCTCAATCCTACTCTCCCCCCTTAGCCTGACCCCTCCTCCCTAAGCCACACCTTTCCTGAAGCCCCTCCCATAGCCCTGCCCCCTCCTCCTTAAGCCCCACCCACTCAAGTCCCTCCCCTTTAAGCCCCGCCCCCTTAAGCCCCACCCCTAACCCCACCCCCTAACCCCCACCCCCCAGCACCACCCCCACCCCTCACACCCCCTACCAGGCCCCCCCCACTCCCCTTAGGCCCCGCCCATTGGTGTGAGGCCCCGCCCCCCACCATGAGGCCCCGCCCCCGCCCTTTAGGCCCCGCCCCCTGCCGCTAGGCCCCGCCCCCTCACATCTGCTTGCCGCTGTAGATGAGGCGCTGCTGCTGGGGGGGGATCCCCTCCTTCTCCTCCACCCGCTCCTTGATGCGCTCCACCTGCCCCAAGGCATCATGGGAAGCCGCAGACGCCCCCCCCCGCCACGCCCCAGGGCATTGTGGGACGCTGGAGGACCCGCCCTGCAGCCCCGGGGCATCGTGGGACAACGAAGGAGCCCTAATGGCCCCAAGGCATCATGGGAAGGGGGAGGACCAGCCCGCAGCCAGCCCCGGGGCATCGTGGGACACCGCAGGACCCCTGTCTCCAGCCCCAAAGCATCATGGGAAGCCAGAGAAGCCCCCCCCGCCAAGCCCCAGAGCATCATGGGACACTGGAGAACCTGCCCTCCGGCCTCAGGGCATCGTGGGACGCCAAAGGACTGCCCGCCCCCGGGGATCGTGGGAGGCCTAGGGCCCCAGGGGCTGCTGGGAAGGCGCCGGCAGCCCCAGGGATGCTGGGAAGCAGGGGTGGGGCCAGCCAGGCTCCGCCTTCTCCTACCTTGTCCGTGGGCTCGATGTCGATCTCAATCTCCTTCCCAGTCAGCGTCTGCCCCAGTTGGGGGGGCGGAGCCTGTGAGGGCCCCGCCCCCTTCCCAGCGTGCCCTGGGGCATGGCAAAGCCCCCCCCCAGTCCCACAATGCCCTGGGGCTGCCCCAGCTCCCACAGTGCCCTGGGGGTTGTTCCATCCCCCCCAATCCCACAATGCTCCTGGGCACGGCCTGGTCCCCCCTCAATCCCACAATGCCCTGGAGTCCCTCCAAGTCCCCCCACAATCCCACAATGCCCCTGGGCACAGCCTGGCCCCCCCCAATCCCACAATGCCCCTGGGCACGGCCTGGTGCCCCCTCAATCCCACAATGCCCCGGGGCCCCCCCAGTCCCCCCCCAATCCCACAATGCCCCGGGCCCCCCCAGTCCCCCCACAATCCCACAATGCCCTGCAGCCCCCCCAGTCCCTCCACAATGCCCCAGGGTCCCCCCAGTCCCTCCACAATCCCACAATGCCCCGGGCCCCCCCCCCAGAATCCCACAATGCCCCGGGACCCCCCAGGATCCCCCCCAAATCCCCCAGAGCCCCCCCAGGCCCCCCCCAATCCCACAATGCCCTGGGGCCCTCCCAGTCCCCCCCCAATCCCCCAGGGCCCCCCCAGTCCCCCCCCAATCCCACAATGCCCTGGGGCTCCCTCACACACCCCCGGGTCCCCCCCAGGCTCCCCCCCAATCCCACAATGCCCCGCGGCCCCCCCACAACCCCACAGTGCCCCGGGGCCCCCCCCAAGTCCCCCCCCAATCCCACAACGCCCCGCGGCCGGGCCTGGTTCCCCCCACTCCCCCAGCTCTGGACGCCCCCCCCCCGCCAAGCCCCCCAACTCCCCACAATGCCCCGCGGCCCGGCCGGTTCCCCCCCCCCCACCTCGATCCCACAATGCCCCGCGGCGGGGAGGGGGGGGGGCGGGGGGGAGGCTGCACCTTCACTTTGATCAGCATCGTGGCCGCGCCGGCTCCGCCTCACCTCTGACCCCGGAAGCGAACGCCCTCCCCCCTCGCCCTGACGTCACGTCCGCCTTCCCCCCCCCCCCGCAGAGTCCCCGCGCGGACTCCATTTCCCAGCGCGCAAAATGGCGGCGCCGCGCGGGCCGCTGGGAGTTGTAGTTCCGCCCCCCCCACACACAGCGACGCCCGCCATTGGGCGGCGCGGCGGCCACTCAGCGGCGGCGCGGCCAATCAGCGGCGCCGCCGCCGGCGCAGACCCGCCCCCCCCTCCCCTCCCCGGACTGTACCAAGGCGCAACGCGCTGGGGGGGGGGGGGGAGGCGGCTTTGGCGGCTAAACAGGGGGGTTAAATCCCATCATGCCCCGCGGTTAATCACGTGCTGCGGCTCCCCTCAGCCCTCCCCACGCTCCCATCGGCCCCTCTTACCCCCCCCTTCACCCCATTGGCGCGTTATAACCCCCCCCCCGCTTGGTCACGTGGTACAGCCCGGCCCCCCATTGAGGGCAACGGGCTGAACCACCCGCAATGGGGGGGGGAAGCGGGGGGGGGGGGGCGGCGCAAAATGTGGCAGGCGGCAAAGCTCCATGGCTCTTTATTTGGCAGCGGGGGAGGGGCCCGGACGCCTGGGCCCACCTGTTGGGGGGGGGGGAGGGGGGGCAATTAGCGGCCAGGGGGGTAATTAATTACTTAACGGGGGGGGGGGGTTGAGGAGGGGGGAGGGGTACTCACCGGGCGGGGTCAGGGCGCGGCGGGGGAGGGGCAGGGGCTCCACCTGGGGGGGGGGAAGGGGGGAGAGGGGGACAATTAATTACCCCCCCATCTTAATTACCCCTGGCTGCTAATTAACCCCCCCCCCAGAGCTTTAATTACTCCCCCGGGTCCTAACTGCCCCCCCCAGGCCCTCTATTGCCCCCCCAAACCCCCCAAATTGCCCCCAAACCCCCCAAATTGCCCCCAAAACCCCCCAAATTGCCCCAAAACCCCCCAAATTGCCCCCCCAGACCCCAAACTGCCCCCAAATTCCCCCAAATGGCCCCTAAATTGCCCCCCCCGGACCCCAAATTGCCTCTTCCAGACCCAAAATTGCCCCCTCCAGACACCAAATTGCCCCAAATTGCCCCAAATTGCCCCAAACTGCCCCCGAACCCCCAAATTGCCCCCCCAGACCCCAAACGCCCCCAAAATCCCCCAATTCGACCCCAAATTGCCCCCCCCAGGCCCCAAAATTGCCTCTTCCAGACCCAAAATTGCCCCCGGGACCCCAAATTGCCCCCAAAATCCCCCAATTCCACCCCAAATTGCCCCCCCCAGGCCCCAAAATTGCCTCTTCCAGACCCAAAATGCCCCCAAAATCCCCCAAATTGCCCCCAAAATCCCCCAAATCGCCCCCAAACCCCCCCCAAATGGACCTTCCCGCCGGACGACGCCTCGCTCTCCGTGTCATCGATGACCTCATCAACGAATCCTTGCGGGGGGGGGAGGGGGGATGAGGGCGGGGCCCGGACGCCTGGGTCCCTCCCTCCCTGCCCCCCCCCCCCAGGTCCCGTCACTCACCCAGGGGCGGCGCCTGCAGGGGGCGGAGCCTCCGGAGCCGGGGGCGGGGCAGCAGCCTGCAAGGGGGCAGGGCCGTGAGGGCTGGGGGTGGGGCCAGCGAGGGGGCGGGGCTTTCCGGGGGGGAGGGGGGCGGAGCCACTTACCGGCGGGGGGGCGGCTCCCGGCGGAGGGGCCCCGGCGTCCGGGGGGGCGGCGGGGCGGGGCTCAGGGGGCGGGGCAAAGGGCCTGCGAGGGGGCGGGGCTATGAGCAGGGGGCGGGGCTTCGTGATAAGCCCCGCCCCCTGCGGCTTCCCCCCTCCCCTGGCTGCGTAGCCCCACCCCACAGCCAGGCCCCGCCCCCCCAATAGGGGGGTGACCGTAAGCCCCGCCCCCCTCCCAAGCGAAGCCCCGCCTACCGGAGGGGGCGTGGCCCATGTCGGCCAGGTAGCGGCTCAGGATTGGCAGCTCCCGGGGGCGGGGCCCGGGGGAGGCGTGGCGCCACACGGCCTCCTGCAGCTGGGGGGGCGGGGCTTGGGTCAGGGGGGCGGGGCCTAGCCCGAGGCCCCGCCCCCTTCCCAGCAACACCCCCCCCACCCAGACCAGCCCCCCCGATGCCACCCCCTTCTATAGGCCCCGCCCCCTCCCAGCCAGCCCCGCCCCCTGCGTGGCAAAGCCCTGCCCCCGGCCCCACCCCCTCCCTGGAGCCCCTCCCCTCCCCTGAGGCCCTGCCCCCTCCCCCGGCTGCTCAACCACCCCCTTCCTTGCAGCCCGGGCCCCGCCCCCTCCCCTTAGCCCCGCCCCCTCTCCCCAAGCCCCGCCCACCTCCACAAGCCCCGCCCCCCAGGAGGCGCCACCCCCACCCAGGACTCCTCTCCCTCCCCACTGCTCTAACCCAAAGCCCCGCCCACGTTCCCCAGGCCCCGCCCACACCCCAAGTCACGCCCACATCCCCAGGCCACGCCCACATCCCCAGGCCACGCCCCCCCATGTGCAGGCCACGCCCCCATGTGCAGGCCACGCCCCCTCCTCCTGCTGCAAACCCTCCCGCCGAGCCCCTCCCGCCCCCCGTCAGCCCCGCCCCCGGGCCTAGCCCCACCCCCCGGCCTAGCCCCGCCCCCCGGGCCTGGCCCCGCCCCCCGGGCCGCTGCCCCGCCCACCTGGCGCAGGTCGGGGGGGGGCAGGGCGCTCTCCAGCCGCTGCAGGTACTCGAAGAAGAGGCGCTCCAGGGCCCGCAGGAAGGGCTCGCCGTACTCCCGCCCCGCCGCCCCCTGCGCCACGCCCACTGGGAGCCACTGGGAGCCACTGGGAGCCGCTGGGCGGCCCCCTCGGGGCAGCCAGGACTCGCCGGGAGGGACTGGGAGGGACTGGGGGGCGCTGGGAGGGGCTGGGAGGCGCTGGGAGGGCACTGGGAGGTGCTAGGAGGACACTGGGAGGCACTGGGAGGGACTGGGAGGGGACTGCGAGCCACTGGGCGGCCCCCTCGGGGCAGCCAGGACCCGCCGGGAGGGACTGGGAGGGACTGGGGGGCGCTGGGAGGGGCTGGGAGGGGCTGAGAGGGCACTGGAGGGCACTGGGAGGTGACTGGGAGGGCACTGGGAGGGACTGGGAGGCACTGGGAACCACTGGGAGCCACTGGGCGGCCCCCTCGGGGCAGCCAGGACCCGCCAGGAGGGACTGGGAGGGACTGGGGGGCTCTGGGAGGCGCTGGGAGGGGCTGAGAGGGCACTGAAGGGCACTGGGAGGTGACTGGGAGGGCACTGGGAGGCACTGGGAGGGGACTGGGAGGCACTGGGAGTCACTGGGAGGCACTGGGAGGGCACTGGGAGGTGACTGGGAGGGACTGAGGGGCCCCCTCGGGGCAACCCGAGCCCGCCGGGAGGGACTGGGAGGGACTGGGGGGCGCTGGGAGGTGCTGGGAGGGAACTGGGAGGGGACTGGGAGGCACTGGGAGGGACTGGGGGGGACTGGGAATACACTGGGTGGACACTGGGAGGCACTGGGAGGGCACTGGGAGATACTGGGAGGCACTGGGAGAGCACTGGGAGGCACCAGGAGGGCAGTAGGAAGCCCTGGGGCGACACTGGGAGGCACTGGGAGGGCACTGGGAGGGAGCTAGGAAGCACTGGGAGATACTGGGAGGGCACTGGGGGATACTGGGAGGGTACTGGGAGGCACTGGGCGCCACTGGTACCTGCAGGTAGGCCGCCCGGCGGCCCCGGTCTCCCAGCAGCGCCAGCACCAGCTCGCGGAAGCTCTCCTGGGCCTCCCCCACCATGGCCAGGTCGCGGGGGGTCTGCGGGGGGGGGGAGGGGAGGCCTCAGGGCACGCCTGGGCCCCCCGGCGAGGCCCCGCCCCCCGCCCCCTCCCATTGGCTCACGGCGTGGCCCTGGGCGGCGGCCGGCGGCTCGCCCTCGGGGAAGAAGGAGTCGACGGCGTCCAGCACCCGCCCGGCCGGCTGGGCCTCCCGCAGCATGGCCACCACCACCTGCAAGGCATGATGGGAAGGGGGAGGTCTCCCCCCTCCCGGCAACATGGCCGCCTCCACCGGGAACGTGGCCGCCCGCCCGGGAACATGGCCGCCGTCCTCGTCGGGAGAGCGGCGGGAGCGGGGCGAGGAAGCAATATGGCCGCCACGCTCGGGGCGGCGCTGGGGATCCTGGGAACATGGCCGCCCAACTGGGAACATGGCTGCCCATCCAGGGAACATGGCCGCCCACCCGGGAACATGGCTGCCCACCTGGGAACATGGCCGCCCGCCCTGGGAACATGGCCGCCCACCTGGGAACATGGCCGCCCGCCCTGGGAACATGGCTGCCCACCTGGGAACATGGCCGCCCACCCGGGAACATGGCCACCCACCCTGGGAACATGGCCGCCCACCTGGGAACATGGCCGCCCGCCCTGGGAACATGGCTGCCTGCCCGGGAACATGGCTGCCCAGCCCAGGAACATGGCTGCCGCCGTGGGGCAGCATGGGAAGATGGCCACCACCATAGCAAAGAGTGGCAACATGGCTACCGCCCTGCCAAGATGGCTGCCGCCACATGGCATCATGGGAAATGGAAGAACATGGCATAAGGAAGATGGCTGCCACCATGGGGAGAGCATTAACATGGCTACCGCAGCAAAGCACCATGGGAACATGGCTGCCGCAGTGACCCAGTGCATGCCGGGAAGGGGGTGGCCATGCTGGGAAGGGTGGCAGCCATCTTGGGCAGCCCGGTGCATGCTGGGAAGCAGAGAGACCATGTTGGGGGGGGGCCCAGAGCACGCTGGGAAGGGCAGGGGCCATCTTGGGTTCCCCAAGGGAGGAGGGGGGGAGGTGGCGGCCATCTTGGTCAGCCTGGTGGAGAAGGTGGCGGCCATCTTGGGTGGCCAAGGGTAGAAAGGAGGATGATGGCGGCCATCTTGGGAGACCCAGTGACAGAGAGGGGAAGGTGGCAGCCATCTTGGGTGCCCCAGGGGAGGAGGGGGGGAGGTGGCAGCCATCTTGGGTGCCCCTGTAGAGACAGAAGGAGGTGGCGGCCATCTTGGGTAGCCCGGTGGGGAAGGCGGTGGCCATCTTGGGTGTCCCAGGGGAGGAGGGGGGAAGGCAGCAGCCATCTTGGGCTGCCCGGTGGAGAAGGGGGGAAGGCGGCGGCCATCTTGGGTGTCCCAGGTGAGGAGGGGGGGGGAGGCGGCAGCCATCTTGGGCTGCCGAGTGGAAGAGGGGGGCAGGCGGCGGCCATCTTGGGGCGGCCCGGGGCACGCTGGGAAGGGGCGGCGGGGCGCGGGGGGATACTCACGGCGGCCTGGAGGCCGAGGCGGAGGCGGGCGCCATGGCGGTAGCGCACGGCCCCCGGCGCCGCCCGCCCCACGGCCTCCAGCAGCCCCAGCACCCGGGGGAACTGGCCCAGGCTCCGCCCCCGCACCACGTGCCACGCCCCCGCCAGCGCCAGCCGCAGGGCCACGCTGGGGCTGCGGCGGGGGGGGCGGGGTCAGCCGCCGGGCTCCGCCCCCACGGGCCGCTTAGCCCCGCCCACATCCTCTTAGCCCCGCCCACAGCCTCTTAGCCCCGCCCACAGCCTCTTAGCCCCGCCCACAGCCCCTTAGCCCTGCCCACTGCACCACCTATGGTCCCTTAGCCCCGCCCACAGTCCCAGGGTCTGCCCACTGAGCTGTCTATGGCCCCCTAGCCCCGCCCCCAGCCCCTTAGCCCCGCCCACAGCCCCATGGTCCTGCCCACTGCACCGCTAATGGGCCCTTAGCCCCGCCCCCAGCCCCCTAGCCCCGCCCCCAGCCCCTTAGCCCCGCCCCCAGCCCCGTGGTCCTGCCCGCTGCACCACATATGATCCCTTAGCCCCACCCACAGCCCCTTAGCCCCGCCCACAGCCTCTTGGCCCCGCCCCCAGCCCCATAGCCCCGCCCCTGTTCCCTTAGCCCCGCCCCCAGGCCCAGAGCCCCGCTGGCCCCGCCCCCGGGCCCTTGGCCCCGCCCCCAGCGCCCCCAACCCACTGCACCCCCCCCTTGGCCCCGCCCCCCGGGCGCGTAGCCCCGCCCCCAGCGCCCGCCGCGGCCCCTCCCTCCCAGCCCAACCCGGAAGTGACGCTTCTCCCCCTTCCTCCCCCCCCAACCCGGAAGTTCCGCCCCCACGCGGCGCCGCTGCCTCCCCCCCCCCCCACGCGCCGCCCGCCGGTTCTCCCCCCTCCTCCGTTCACCTGACGTCACTTCCGCCCATGCCG
The DNA here is from genome assembly GCF_036370855.1 of Dromaius novaehollandiae. Lineage (NCBI taxonomy): Eukaryota > Metazoa > Chordata > Aves > Casuariiformes > Dromaiidae > Dromaius > Dromaius novaehollandiae. The sequence goes on from NC_088135.1 coordinate 705,612, forward strand.
GGGAGCGGGTGGGGGGGGCGGCGCGGCGTCACTTCCGGGCGGGCCCCGCGGCGGCGGCGGAGGCGGCGGGAGGGCAGCGGCGGCTCCGCGCGCCCCGTGCGCGCCGCGCCGGAAGTGACGTCAGCGCGCCGCCGCGCGCCCCTTCCCCTCTCCCCCCTCCCCTCCGTCCCCATTGGCCCGGCGCGCCGCGCTCCCCGCCCCCGCGTGACGTCACCGCGCTCCCCCCCCCCCCCCGCGCAGCCGGCGCCGGCTCCGGGCAGCAGCGGCGCCTCCCCCCCGCCCCGAGGTGACGTCACCCCCCCCAATGACGTCACAGCGGCGGCGTCTCATCAGCAGCGGTTTATTCATAGCGGGGGGGGGGAGGGGCGGAGGGGCCCAGGCGTCCGGGCCCGGCTCCGCATCCCCCCCCCCCGCGCGGGGTGACGTCACAGCGATGACGTCATCGCGGGAGCGGCCGGGGGCCTCCCAGTGCTCCCAGTTGCCTCCCAGTCACGCTGGGGCTGGGGCTGGGGCCTCTCCCAGGGCTCCCAGTAACCCCCAGGGCTCCCAGTAACCCTTCCCAGTGCTCCCAGTAACCCCCAGGATGGCTTCCAGTGCTCCCAGTAACCCTCAGAATGGCTCCCAGTGCTCCCAGTAACCACCCAGTAACCCCTCCCAGTGCTCCCAGTGACACCCCAGGGTGGCTTCCAGGGCTCCCAGTGCTCCCAGTAAGCCCCCAGAGCAGCTCCCAGTGCTCCCAGTAAGCCTCCAGTGCTCCCAGTAACCGCCCAGGATGGCTCCCAGTATTCCCAGTAACTGCCCAAAGTGGCTTCCAGGGCTCCCAATGCTCCCAGTAGCACCCCAGTCTCCTCCCAGTGCTCCCAGTACCCCCCCAGAGCTCCCAGTAATTGCCCAGGGCAGCTTCCAGGGCTCCCAGTAACCCCCAAGAGCAGCTTGCAGGGCTCCCAGTGCTCCCAGTAACCCCCAAAATGGTTCCCAGTGCTCCCAGTACCCCCCCAGTCTGCTCCCAGTGCTCCCAGTGACCCCCCAGAGCAGCTCGCAGTGCTCCCAGTAACCCCCCAGTCTGCTCCCAGTGCTGCCAGTCCCCCACCAGTCCCCTCCCAGTGCTCCCAGTGACCTCCGAGCCCCCTCCCAGTGCTCCCAGTGCCCCCCAGTCTGCTCCCAGTGCTCCCAGTGACCCCCCTGGGGTGGTTTCCAGTGCTCCCAGTAACCCCCCAGTGCTCCCAGTGACCTCCGAGCCCCCTCCCAGTGCTCCCAGTCTCCCGCCAGTCTGCTCCCAGTGCTCCCAGTGACCCCCCCGGGGTGGTTTCCAGTGCTCCCAGTAACCCCCCAGTGCTCCCAGTGACCTCCAAGCTCCCTTCCAGCACTCCCAGTGCTCCCAGTCCCCTCCCAGTGCTTCCAGTGACCTCCGAGTCCCCTCCCAGTGCTCCCCCAGTCCGCTCCCAGTGCTCCCAGTCCCCTCCCAGCGCTCCCAGTGGCCCCCCAGTCTGCTCCCAGCGCTCCCAGTTCAGCCGCCGGTGCTGCCGGCTCGCGCGGGGCGGCGTCGGCGTCGGCGTCGGGCGTCGGGGGCGGCGCTCCCGGCGCTCCCAGTGCTCCCAGTGCTCCCAGTAGCGGGGGCGACGTCGAGGAGGAGGGCGCCGTGCAGGGGGCCCAGGCGGGGGCTCTCCAGGGCGGCCACCAGGCGGCGCCGTCCCGGCCGCAGCGGCACCAGGGGCTGCCGCAACCGCAGCGCCCCCCCCGCCGCCACCGGCCTGCCCGGACGCCGGGGCCCCTTTTACCGGACGCCGGGGCCCCTTTCCCGGACGCCTGGGCCCTTTTCCCGGACACCTGGGCCCCTTTCCCAGACGCCTGGGACCCCTGCCCCGGACGCCTGGGCCCCTCCCCAGACGCCTGGGACCCCTGCCCCGGACGCCTGGGCCCCTCTCCTGGATGCCTGGGCCCCTCCCCGGACGCCTGGGCCCCTCTCCCAGACTCCTGAATCCCCTCCCCGGACACCTGGGCCCCTCTCCCGGATGCCTGGGCCCCTCCCCGGACGCCTGGGACCCCTGCCCCGGACGCCTGGGCCCTTTTCCCGGACGCCTGGGCCCCTTCCCAGACACCTGGGCCCCTTTCCCGGACGCCTGGGCCCCTCTCCCGGACGCCTGGGCCCCTCTCCCGGACGCCTGGGCCCCTCCCGGACGCCTGGGCCCCTCTCCCGGATGCCTGGGCCCCTCCCCGGATGCCTGGGACCCCTGCCCCGGACGCCTGGGCCTTTTCCCGGACGCCTGGGCCCCTTCCCAGACACCTGGGCCCCTTTCCCGGACGCCTGGGCCCCTCTCCCGGACGCCTGGGCCCCTTTCCCGGACGCCTGGGCCCCTCCCGAACACCTGGGTCCCTCCCGGACGCCTGGGCCCCACCCCGGACACCTGGGCCCCTCTCATACTCCTGGGCCCCTCCCCAGATGCTTGGGCCCCTCCCCAGCCTCCTGGACCCCCCCGGACACCTGGGCCCCTTTCCCGGACGCCTGGGCCCCTCCCCAGCCTCCTGGACCCCCCCGGACACCCGGGCCCCTTTCCCGGACGCCTGGGCCCCTCCCCAGCCTCCTGGACCCCCCCGGACACCTGGGCCCCTTTCCCGGACGCCTGGGCCCCCCCCCGGCCGCCCGGCCCCACACTCACCCCACGGCGAGGGGTTTGGGGCAGGAGAGCCCGGCTCCCTCCATGCGGAACACGGCTCCCTTCAGCGGCTCCGGCAGCGGGTTCTGGAACACGGCCTGCACCTGCGTCTCCTGCCCCACCACCGCCGGGCCCAGCAGCTGCAACGACAGGGGCCCAGGCGTCCGGGAGGGGCCCAGGCGTCCGGGAAAGGGCCCAGGCATCCGGGAAGGGCCCAGGCGTCCGGGAAAGGGCCCAGGCGTCCGGGGCGAACCAGGAGTCCGGGAGGACCCAGGCGTCCAGGATGGTCCCAGACGTCCAGGATGGGCCCAGGCGTCCGGGATGGGCCCAGGCATCCGGGAAAGGGGCCCAGGCGTCCGGGAAAGGGGCCCAGGCGTCCGGGAAGGGGCCCAGGCGTCCGGGCGTACCGTCAGGGTGAGGTCGGGCGCGGTCAGCCGCACCCGCAGCTCCTTGGCCACCACCTGCCCCGTCTCCTGCACCGTCCCGGCCACCGTCAGCTTCAGGGCGTCCTGGTCGCCCACGTGGGGGCCGTACTCCGAGTAGGCCACCGCCATCGTCACCGTGTCCCCTGCGGACGGGGGGTGGCGTCAGGGGCCCAGGCGTCCGGGAAAAGGGCCCAGGCGTCCGGGAAAAGGGCCCAGGTGTCCGGGAAGGGGACCCAGGTGTCCGGGAAAGGGCCCAGGCATCCGGGAAAGGGCCCAGGCGTCCGGGAGAGGGGCCCAGGCGTCCGGGAAAGGGGCCCAGGCGTCCGGGAAAGGGACCAGGCGTCCGGGAGAGGGGCCCAGGCGTCCGGGGAAGGGACCCAGGTGTCCAGGGAGGGGCCCAGGCGTCCGGGGAGGGGCCCAGGCGTCCGGGGAGGGGCCCGGGTGTCTGGGAAGGGGCCCAGGTGTCCGGGAAAGGGGCCCAGGTGTCCAGGGAGGGGCCCAGGCGTCCGGGAAAGGGGCCCAGGCGTCCGGGAAAGGGGCCCAGGTGTCCGGGGAGGGGCCCAGGCGTCCAGGAAGGGACCCAGGTGTCCAGGGAGGGGCCCAGGCGTCCAGGAAGGGGCCCAGGCATCCGGGAGAGGGGCCCAGGCGTCCAGGGAAAGGGGCCCAGGCGTCCGGGAGGGGCCCAGGCTTCCGGGAAAAGGGGCCCAGGCGTCCGGGAGAGGGGCCCAGGCATCCGGGGAGGGGCCCAGGCGTCCGGGGAGGGGCCCAGGTGTCCGGGGAGGGGCCCAGGCATCCGGGAAAAGGGCCCAGGCGTCCGGGAGAGGGGCCCAGGCGTCCAGGAAGGGACCCAGGTGTCCAGGGAGGGGCCCAGGCGTCCGGGGAGGGGCCCAGGCGTCCAGGGAGGGGGGCCCAGGAGTCCAGGAGGGGCCCAGGCGTCCGGGAGGGGCCCAGGTGTCCGGGAAAAGGGCCCAGGCGTCTGGGAAAGGGCCCAGGCGTCCGGGGAGGGGCCCAGGTGTCCAGGAAAAGGGCCCAGGCGTCCGGGGAGGGGCCCAGGCGTCCGGCTCACCCTGGCCGGGGGGCAGGACCCGGCGGTGCTGCTCCTGGCGGATGGGGGCTCCGGCCACCCCCGTGTAGCGGACGGGCGCCAGGGCCAGGTGGAGGCGGAGCGTCCGGGGCTCCGCCCCCGCGTTGCGGGCCGCCACCCGCAGCTGCAGCTCCGCCCCCGCCACCGCCGGCCCCGCCTCCACCGTCACCGTCACCTCCCCGGCCGCCGGGGCCCCCTCGGCCCGGCCCGCCCGGGCCCGTGAGCCGTGCGACGTCGCCGTGGCCACGGCCTGGCGCTCCTCCTCCGAGCCTGCGGGGTCAGGGGTCAAGGGTCAGGGGTCAGGGTTGGGGGTCGAGGCTCAGGGGTCATTGGTTGGGCATTGGGGGCCAAGGGTCGTGGGTTTGGGGGGGTCAAGGGTCATTGGTTGGGGGTCAGGGTCAAGTGTCATGAGTTTGGGGGTCAACAGTCATTGGTTGGGGTCAAGGGTCATCGGTTGGGGGTCGGGGTCAAGGGTCCTGGGTCTGCGGGTCAACAGTCATTGGTTGGGGTCAAGGGTCGTAGGTTTGGGGGGTCAAGGGTCATCGGTTGGGGGTCAGGGTCAAGGGTCGTGGGTTTGGGGGGCTCAAGGGTCATCGGTTGGGGGTTGGGGTCAAAGGTCGTGGGTCTGAGGGTCAATGGTCATTGGTTGGGGTCAAGGGTCATGAGTTTGGGGGGGTCAGGGGTCATCGGTTGGGGGTCAGGTCAAAGGTTGTGGGTCTGGGGGTCTACGGTCATTGGTTGGGGTCAAGGGTCATGAGTTTGGGGGGTCAAGGGTCATCGGTTGGGGGTCACGGTCAAGGGTCCTGGGTCTGGGGGTCAATGGTCATTGGTGGGGGTCAAGGGTCATGGGTTTGGGGGGCTCAAAGGTCATTGGTTGGGGGTTGGGGTCAAGGGTCATGGGTCTGGGGGTCAATGGTCATTGGTTGGGGTCAAGGGTTGTAGGTTTGGGGGTCAAGGGTCATCGGTTGGGGGTCAGGGTCAAGTGTCATGAGTTTGGGGGTCAACAGTCATTGGTTGGGGTCAAGGGTCGTGGGCTTGGGGGGGGTCAAGGGTCATCGGTTGGGGGTTGGGGTCAAGGGTCATGGGTCTGTGGGTCCACGGTCATTGGTTGGGGTCAAGGGTCATGGGCTTGGGGGGGTCAAGGGTCATCAGTTGGGGTCGGGGTCAACATTCAAGGGCTTGGGGGAGTCAAGGGTCATCGGTTGGGGGTCAGGGTCAAGTGTCATGAGTTTGGGGGTCAACAGTCATTGGTTGGGGTCAACGTTCAAGGGCTTGGGGGAGTCAAGGGTCATTGGTTGGGGGTTGGGGTCAAGGGTCATGGGTCTGGGGGTCAACGGTCATTGGTTGGGGTCAAGGGTCATGGGCTTGGGGGGGTCAAGGGTCATCAGTTGGGGTCGGGGTCAACATTCAAGGGCTTGGGGGGGTCAAGGGTCATCGGTTGGGGGTTGGGGTCAAGGGTCATGGGTCTGGGGGTCAACAGTCATTGGTTGGGGTCAAGGGTCATGGGCTTGGGGGGGTCAAGGGTCATCAGTTGGGGGTCGGGGGGGGTCAACGGTCAAGGGGGTGGGCGGATCCCGGGGGTCAAGGGTCACGGGTTGGGGGTCCTGGTGTGGGGGGGGTCCATGTGGGGGCGGGGCCTCACCCTCGGGGTGCTTGTACTGGCTGGTGACGTCCAATCGGGCGGCGGAGCCGGCGCCCAGGGTGCTGATGCGGCGCCCGATGGCCCCCTCCTCCACGTGCACCACGGCGAAGCCCCCCCCGGGCTGCCGCTGCCAGTACACCTTGTCGCTGTTCACCTGGGCCACGCCCCCCTCATTAGCATGGCCACGCCCCCTCGTTTGCACGCCCCGCCCTTCGTTTGCATGGCCCCGCCCTTCGTTTGCATGCACCCGCCCCCCTTTTCCCACTCTCCCCCCCCTTGAATGGAGCCTCCCACGAAGAGATTCCGCCCCAGCTGGCCACGCCCCCTCATTTGCATAGCCCTGACCTTCATTTGCATAACCCCACCCCTCATTTGCATGGCCCCACCCTTCGTTTGCATGCGCCCGCCCCCTTTCCCCACCTCCCCCCCCCTTTGAATGGAGCCTCCCATGAAGAGATTCCACCCCAGCTGGCCACGCCCCCTCATTTGCATAGGACACGCCCCATTTGCAGAAGACACCCCTTAATTTGCATAAACACGCCTTAATTTGCATAGAACGCGCCCCTATTTGCATAGGCCACGCCCCCTCCAGCAAGCCACACCTCCACCCTCCTCTCCTGCCCGCCCCAGGCTCGAAGCCCCGCCCACCAGCCCCGCCCCCACACCCCAACCCCCTTCCTTAGCCCCGCCCACACACTCCCAGCCCCGCCCCCAGCCACTAAGCCCCGCCCCCAGGCCCTAAGCCCCGCCCCCAGCGCCTCCAGCCCGCCCCAAAGACCCGGCGGCCCCCGTAGGCCCCGCGCCCGGCTCCTGGCCCCGCCCACCGCCTCGTGGCCACGCCCACCGCCTCGTGGCCCCGCCCACCGGCGCTGGCCCCGCCCCCTGACCTCGGCGAAGACGAAGGGCGTGTCGTACTTGAGGAAGACCTCGCCGTTCTTCACCGCCGTCACCGAGCAGGGCCCGCAGCAGAAGAGCCCTGCCGCCACCAGTACGCACCAGTACGCACCAGTACGCACCAGTACGCACCGCTTCCCACCGCTTCCCACCAGCTCCCACCAGTACGGACCAGTATGGCCACCTTACAGCCCAGTATGGCCCCGTAGACCCCCCCCATATGGCCCAACACCTCCCAGTATGGCCCAGTACGGCCCAGTATGGCCCAGTACAGCCAGTATGGCCAAGTATGGTCCAGTACAGACCATTACAGACCAGCACGGCCCAGTACGGCACCATGCAGCCCAGTATGGCCCAGTACAGCTGTGTACGGTCTAGCCTTGTACAGGCCAGTATGGCCCAGTACAGCCCAGTATGGCCCAGTACAGACCAGCACAGCCCCAAACAGCCCAGTATAGCCCCTTATGGCCCAGTACGGACCAATACAGACCAGTACAGACCAGTACAGCCAAGTATGGCATGGCCCTGTGCAGACCAGTACAGACCAGTACAGACCAGTATGGCCCTGTACAGTCCCATACAGCCCAATACCTCCCAGTATGGCCAAGCACAGCCAGTATGGCCCAGTATGGCCTTTTTATGGCCCAGTACAGACCAGTACAACCAGTATGGCCTAGCCCTGTACAGGCCAGTATGACCCAATACAGCCCAGTATGGCCCAGTGCAGACCAGTACAGACGAGCATGGCCTGGTACGGCCCCATACAGCCCAGTCTGGCCCAGTCCAGCCCCTTGCGTCCCAGTATGGCCCAGTCCAGCCCCCTTATGGCCCAGCCTATCCCAGTCCATCCCAGTCCGGCCCCAGCCCGTCCCAGTCCATCCCAGTTTGGCCCAGTTTACCGCTGCTGGTCTCCTGGGGGGTGGCGTCGAGGACCTGCCACCCGTCGTAGCCGCTGGGGAGGTCGGGCCGCTTCATCCAGCAGTCATTCCACACGTGGAAGTTCCTACCAGTATAAACCAGTACAAACCAGTATGCACCAGTACAAACCAGTAAAAACCAGTACAAACCAGTATAAACCAGTACAAACCAGTATAAACCAGTATGCACCAGAATAACGCCACTACGGACCAACAGAAGCCACCACGACCCAGTAGGACCTGGTATAAAACCTGTGTAGGCCATTATGGACCAGTATAAACCAGTAAGGACTGATAGAAAAGCTATGTGACCCACTATGGCCCAGTATAGACTAGTACGGACCAGTATAAACCAGTATGTACTGGTATGCAGTGGCTTAAAGCTCCTACAGGCCAATATAAACTGGTGTGGCCTGGTATGGACCAGTATACAACCTGTATGGCCCACTATAGACCAGTATGGACCAGTATGAACTGGTATAAACCCCCTATGGTCCACTCTGGACCAGTATAAACCAGTACAGAATAGCAGGGACTGTTATAAAAAGCCTATGGTGCACTATGGACCAGTATAAACCAGTATGGCCCAATATAAGCCCAGTATGGGCCAATGTGAACCAGTATGGCCCAGTACGGCCCAGTATGAGCTGGGGCAGCTGGTCCCACTCCCACTGCCCCGCTCTGCCTCCCGCTGTCCCCCAGGCCCTCTCCCAGTACAAACCAGTACAGAGCAGTATAGACCACTATAAACCAGTATGGCCTAATATAAGCCCAGTATGGGCCAACATGAACCAGTATGGCCCAGTAGAGCCCAGTTTGGCCCAGGATGAGCTGGGGCAGCTGGTCCTGCTCCACCTCCCGGTGCCCCCCACGTCCTCTCCCAATGTAAACCACTACAGACCAGTATAGACCAGTATAAACCAATATGGCCTGTTATAAGCCCAGTATGGGCCAATATGAACCAGTACAGCCCAGTACGGCCCAGGATGAGCTGGGGCAGCTGGTCCTGCTCCACCTCCCGGTGCCCCCCAGGTCCTCTCCCAATATAAACCACTATAGACCAGTATAGACCAGTATAAACCAATATGGCCTACTATAAGCCCAGTATGGGCCAATATGAACCAGTACAGCCCAGTTTGGCCCAGGATGAGCTGGGGCAGCTGGTCCTGCTCCGCCTCCCGGTGCCCCCCACGTCCTCTCCCAATGTAAACCACTACAGACCAGTATAGACCAGTATAAACCAATATGGCCTACTATAAGCCCAGTATGGGCCAATATGAACCAGTACAGCCCAGTTTGGCCCAGGATGAGCTGGGGCAGCTGGTCCCGCTCCGCCTCCCGGTGCCCCCCAGGTCCTCTCCCAATATAAACCCCTATAGACCAGTATAGACCAGTATAAACCAATATGGCCTACTATAAGCCCAGTATGGGCCAATATGAACCAGTAGAGCCCAGTTTGGCCCAGGATGAGCTGGGGCAGCTGGTCCCGCTCCGCCTCCCGGTGCCCCCCAGGTCCTCTCCCAATGTAAACCACTATAGACCAGTATAGACCAGTATAAACCAATATGGCCTACTATAAGCCCAGTATGGGCCAATATGAACCAGTAGAGCCCAGTTTGGCCCAGGATGAGCTGGGGCAGCTGGTCCCGCTCCGCCTCCCGGTGCCCCCCAGGTCTTCTCCCAGTACAAACCAGTATAAACCAGTATAGCCCAGTATAAACCAGTACCAGACGGAGTCGGTGTTGAGGCGCTCCAGGGGCCGCATGTTCTCGTCGAAGTAGATGTCGGTGGTGAGCGAGACGTCGGTGTCGTGGGCCGAGTTGTAGTTGGTGACGGTGCGGGTGGGCAGCCCCAGGCAGCGCAGCACTGCGGGTGACACGCGTGACGTCACGTGACGTCACGCGACGTCACGCGACCTCACGTGTCGGCGCTGAGGGGCCTGGGGGGTCTGGGGGACACGGGGAGCCGCCGTGGGGGGTGATGGGCCCAGCAGGAGGGTGGGGAGGGTCCGACACGCAACAACACGCGACGTCATGGGGTAACATGTGACGTCACGGGATGACACGGGATGACACGGGACATCGCCATGGGGCTCTGGGACCCCGGGGGGACACGGGGAGCCGCCGTGGGGGGACACGGGCCCAGTACGGGGGTCAGGAGGGGCCGACACGGGATCACACGCGACAACACGTGATGTCCTGGGATAACACGCGATGTCACGTGACGTCACAGGACGGCACGGGACGTCGCCATGGGGCTCTGGGACCCCGGGGGGACACGGGGAGCCGCCGTGGGGGAACACGGGCCCAGTACGGGGGTCAGGAGGGGCCGACACGGGATCACACGCGACAACACGTGATGTCCTGGGATAACACGCGATGTCACGTGACGTCACAGGACGGCACGGGACGTCGCCATGGGGCTCTGGGACCCCGGGGGGACACGGGGAGCCGCCGTGGGGGGACACGGGCCCAGTGTGGGGTGGCGGGAGGGTCCGACACGCAACGACACGCGACGACACGCAACGACACGCAACGACATGCAACGACACGCGACACGGGAGCCTAAGGAGGCAGCAAGGCTCCTTCCAGGAGCCCCCAAAGCCCTTTCGGCCCCTTCTCCCACCCTAAACCAGCCCAACCCAGTCGAAACCAGCCCGAAACGGGCCAAACCAGTGGAAACCAGTAGAAACCAGTACGTCCCAGTGGGGGGGGGGGGCGCACCGGTGGTCATGACGCCGGCGAAGACCCAGCACTGGCCGTAGCGCACGGGGGCGCCGGAGCCGTGGTAGGCGCGCAGGATGTCCACGGAGCCGGCCCACGCCGACGGGTTGGTGCCCTGGCTGTAGTCGCCCGTCCAGTTGCCCACCAGCACCCCGTTGTCGTCCAGGGAGTTCACCTGCGCCGCAAACGGCCCCCCAAAAAGGCCGCAAACGGCCCCAGAAATAGGGCGGAATGGCCAAAAGTCCAAGGAGTAGCTCAAAAGTCCGGGGGAGCCGCCAAAAACCCAACGGAATTCGCCAAAAACCCAACGGAATTCGCCAAAAACCCAACGGAATTCGCCCAAAACCCAACGGAATTCGCCCAAAACCCAACGGGAGCCATCAAAAACCCAACGGGGAGCCATCAAAACCCCATGGAATCACCAAAAACCCAACGGGGACCCCCAAAACCCAACGGGGACCCCCAAAACCCAACGGAAAACACCCAAAACCCAACGGGAACCCACCAAAAGCCCATGGAACCCCCCAAAAGCCAACGGGAATTCACCAAAAGCCAACGGGAATTCACCAAAAGCCAACGGGAATTCACCAAAACCCAACGGGAATTCGCCAAAAACCCAACAGAATCACCCAAAATTCAACGGGAACCCACCAAAAGCCCATGGAACCCCCCAAAACCCAACGGGAATTCACCAAAACCCAACGGGAATTCACCAAAACCCAACGGGAACCCCCCAAAAGCCAACGGGAATTCACCAAAACCCAACGGGAATTCGCCAAAAACCCAACAGAATCACCCAAAATTCAACGGGAACCCACCAAAACCCCATGGAATCTCCCAAAAGCCAACGGGAATTCACCAAAAGCCAACGGGAATTCACCAAAACCCAACGGGAACCACCCAAAACCCAACGGGAACCCCCAAAACCCAACGGAAACCCCAAAACCCAACGGAAACCACCAAAACCCCATGGAATCACCAAAAACCCAACGGGAATTCACCCAAAAACCCAACGGGAAACCACCCAAAACCCAACGGGAAACCACCAAAATCCGGTGAAACCTCCCCAAAACCCAACGGGAAACCACCAAAATCCAGTGAAACCTCCCCAAAACTCAACGGGAACCCACCAAAATCCGGTGAAACCTCCCCAAAACCCAACGGGAATGACCAAAACCCAGCGGAAACCCCCCAAAAAGCAACAGGAACCACCCAAAACCCAATGGAACCCACCAAAACCCAACGGGAACCCCCCAAAAACCCAACGGGAATTCACCAAAATCTGGTGAAACCTCCCCAAAACCCAACGGGAACCCACCAAAATCTGGTGAAACCTCCCCAAAACCCAACGGGAACCCACCAAAATCCAGTGAAACCTCCCCAAAACCCAACGGGAATGACCAAAACCCAGCGGAAACCCCCCAAAAAGCAACAGGAACCCACCAAAACCCAACGGAATCACCCAAAACCCAACGGGAACCACCCAAAACCCAACGGGAACCACCCAAAAAGCCAACAAAACCACACAAAAAACTGGATGGGAACAACCCCAAACTTCCGTATTTCACCCCCAAACCCCTCCCACCCACCCCCAAAACCCCTCCGAGACCCACCATGGCGGAGACGACGCGGGACACCATGATGGGGTCGCCCCGGGCGCCGTGGGGCATCCCCCGGCGGTCCAGCATGTAGAGACAGGCCTCGAGCACGCCGGGGTCAAACTGGGGTGGGGGGGAACCCCAAAATTTGGGGGTGCCCCGAAACCTCCCCGATCCATCCCAAAATCCTCCCGCACCCCCCCCAGGAGAACCCCCCCCCAAATCCACGTGTCCCTCTGGAGCATCTCATGGTCGTTACGGGGAGCCACCACCCTTTTGGGGAGCGCCCACCCATTTTGGAGACCAATTTTGGGGTCCACCACCCATTTCGGGGACCCCCCTACTTTGGGGACCCCACCCACCCATTTTTGGCCCCCCCAACTGCAGATTTTGGGGTCCAAACATGGATTTTTGGAGTCGCACCTGGTTTGGGGTCTCCACCAAGGGTTCGGGGGTCTCCCCTACTATTCGGGGTCCCAATTTTGGGGGAAAACCCCAAGATTTGCGGGCGTCTTCCTTGATTTTGGGTCTAAACTCAGGATTTTTGGGACCCGCCCAGGATTTCGGGGACCCCACCCTATGTTTTTGGGGTCCCCCCTATAGATTTTGGGGTCTAACCCACGTTTTTGGGGTCCCTCTACCCATTTTGGAGTCTCTTGAGGAGTTTTGGGGTCTAACGCAAGATTTTGGGGTCCCTCCAGGATTCTGGGCTCCCTCCAGATTTTGAGGTCCCGCCTTGGGTTTTTGGGGTCCCACCTCGATTTTTTGGGGTCAGAAAGAGGGGTTTTGGGGTCTCCCGGGTGGAAGGTACCTGCCCGTAGTTCCAGGAGCGCTCGGCGATCTGCGCCTCGGTGCCGTAGAAGATGCGGCCGGTCTCGTTAAGGACGTACTCGTCAAGGTCGCTTGTGTTCTCCATGTAGACGAGGTCATCTGCGGGGGGAGGGGGGGCCCGAAATCAGGGCGGGGGTCCCCAAAACCTCGACACCGCCCCCCCAAGCCGCCCCCGCCCGGAGGAGCTCCCCGCGCAGGGAGCCCCGAAACCGCCAAATTTCGACATGGGGAGCCCCAAAACCGCCGAATCTCGGTGTGGGGAGCCCCGAAACTGCCAAATTTTGACAAGGGGAACCCCAAAACCACCAAATCTCAGCGTGGGGAGCCCCAAAACTGCCATATTTTGACAGGGGGAGCCCCGAAACCGCCGAATCTCCACCGGGGGAGCCCCGAAACTGCCAAATCCCGCTGCGGGGGGCCCTGAAACCATCAAATTTTGACATGGGGAACCCTGAAACCGCCGAATCCTGACGCAGGGAGCCCCGAAACCGCCGAATTTCGACAAGGGGAACCCCAAAACTGCCATATTTCGACGTGAGGAGCCCCGATACCGCCGAATCCGGCCGCGGGGAGCCCCAAAACCGCCATATTTTGACACGGGGAGCCCCAAAACCACCGAATCCCGCCCCAGGGATCCCCAAAACCGCCAAATTTCGACATGGGGAGCCCTGAAACCACCGAATCCCGCCCCGGGGATCCCCGAAACCGCCGAATCTCAGCGTGGGGAGCCCCGAAACTGCCAAATTTTGACACGGGGAGCCCCAAAACCGCCAAATCCTGCCACGGGGAGCCCCGAAACCGCCAAATCCCGCCGCGGGGAGCCCTGAAACCGCCGAATCTCAGCGTGGGGATCCCCAAAACTGCCGAATCTCAGCGTGGGGAGCCCCGAAACCGCCGAATTTCGACGTGGGGAGCCCCGAAACCGCCAAATCCAGCCCTGGGGATCCCCGAAACCACCGAATTTCGACGCGGGGAGCCCCGAAACTGCCAAATTTCGACACGGGGAGCCCTGAAACCGCCAAATCTCAGCGTGGGGAGCCCCGAAACCACCGAATTTCGACACGGGGAGCCCCGAAACCACTGAATCCCGCCCCGGGGATCCCCAAAACTGCCGAATCTCAGCGTGGGGAGCCCCAAAACTGCCGAATTTTGACGCGGGGAACCCCGAAACTGCCAAATTTTGACACGGGGAGCCCCGAAACCGCCGAATCGTGCCGCGGGGAGCCCCGAAACCGCCGAATCCCGCCACGGGGAGCCCCGAAACTGCCAAATTTCGACGCGGGGAGCCCCGAAACCGCCGAATTTTGACACGGGGAGCCCCAAAATCGCCAAATCCCGCCACGGGGAGCCCCGAAACCGCCGAATCCCGCCATGGGGAGCCCCGAAACCACCGAATCCGGCCGCGGGGAGCCCCGAAACTGCCAAATCTCAGCGTGGGGATCCCCAAAACCACCGAATCTCAGCGTGGGGAGCCCCGAAACCACTGAATTTCGACACAGGGAGCCCCGAAACTGCCAAATTTCGACACAGGGATCCCCAAAACCACCGAATCTCAGCGTGGGGATCCCCGAAACCACCGAATTTCGACACGGGGAGCCCCGACACCGCCGAATGCCGCCGCGGGGAGCCCCGGCAGCGCCTCACCGGGGCACCAGGGGTTGAAGAGGAGGAAGAGGTCGTTGGCGTCGTCGAAGGGCGCCGCGTACTCGCCGGCCGCCGTGCGGGTCTTGACGCTGAGGCGGTAGCGGCCAATGGGGGCGTCGGGCGGGGCGGCGAGGCGGAGCCGCAGGGCGGGGCCGTCGGCGGGCCCCGCCCCCTCCTCTTCCTCCCCCCCCTCCTCCTCCTCGGCGGTCCAGCCGGTGGGCGAGGTCTCGCCCAGGGGGATGAGGACGTGGGTGCCCTTGGCCACCTGGGGGGTGGGGCCTGCGGGTGTGTGTGACGTCATCGGGCGGGGCCGTGACATCAGCACCCCCTGATGACGTCACACCCGCCCTGGGTGATGTCATCCCCACCACCACCACCCTGGGCGGTGGCCGTGGCGGCGGCGGGCGGGCGGGGAGGGGGGGGGTGACGTCACCCCTTGGATGATGTCATCGCCCCCCTCCCCTGCCCGGGTGATGTCACCGCCCTCCCAGTGCTCAGGGCTGCCTATGACGTCATCATCCCCCCGCCCCGGTCCCCAATTGCCCCCCCCAGGCCCTTAATTACCCCCAGACCCTTAATTGCCCTCCCAGGCCCTTAATTACCCCCCCAGCCCCTTAATTGCCCCCCCCAGCCCCATAATAGCCCCCCCAGGCCCTTAATTACCCCCCAGGCCCTTAATTACCCCCCAACCCTTAATTACCCCCCAACCTTTAATTGCCCCCCCCAGGCCCCTAATTGCCCCGCCAGGCCCCTAATTGCCCCCCCAGCCCCTTAATTACCCCCAGCCACCAATTACCCCAACCTTTAATGACCCCCCAGCCCCTTAATTGCCCCCCCAGCCCCTTAATTGCCCCCCCAGCCCCATAATAGCCCCCCCAGCCCCATAATAGCCCCCCAGGCCCTTAATTACCCCCCCAGGCCCATAGTCACCTCCCCCAGACCCTTAATTACCCCCCAGACTCCTAGTCGCTCCCCCAGCCCCATAATTGCCCCGCCAGCCCCATAGTTACCTCCCCCAGACCCTTAATTACCCCCCAGACTCCTAGTCGCTCCCCCAGCCCCATAATTGCCCCGCCAGCCCCATAGTCACCTCCCCCAGACCCTTAATTCCCCCCCAGGCCCTTAATTCCCCCCCGCCAGGCCCATAATTCCCCCCCAGACCCATAATTCCCCCCCGCCAGGCCCTTAATTGCCCCCCCAGCCCCTTAATTTCCCCCCCCAGCCCCATAGTCACCTCCCCCAGCCCCTTAATTACCCCCCTGACCCTTAATTGCCCCCCTCAGCCCCATAGTCACCTGCCCCAGACCCTTAATTGCCCCCCCAGCCCCATTATTGCCCCCCAGGCCCTTAATTCCCCCCCAGCCAGGCCCTTAATTGCCCCCCCAGACCCTTAATCCCCCCCCAGCCCCATAATTCCCCCCCTGCCAGGCCCTTAATTGCCCCCCCAGCCCCTTAATTTCCCCCCCAGCCCCATAGTCACCTCCCCCAGACCCTTAATTGCCCCCCCGACCCTTAATTGCCCCCCTCAGCCCCATAATTCCCCCCCAGCCCCTTAATTGCCCCCCCAGCCCCTTAATTTCCCCCCCAGCCCCATAGTCACCTCCCCCAGACCCTTAATTGCCCCCCCAGACCCTTAATTGCCCCCCCAGACCCTTAATTGCCCCCCCAGGCCCTTAATTCCCCCCCTGCCAGGCCCTTAATTCCCCCCCCAGCCCCATAGTCACCTCCCCCAGACCCTTAATTACCCCCCAGACCCTTAATTGCCCCCCCCAGACCCTTAATTCCCCCCAAGCCCCATAGTCACCTCCCCCAGACCTTTAATTGCCCCCCAGACCCTTAATTGCCCCCCCAGGCCCTTAATTGCCCCCCCCAGCCCCATAGTCACCTCCCCCAGACCCTTAATTGCCCCCCCAGACCCTTAATTGCCCCCCAGCTCCATAATTCCCCCCTGCCAGACCCTTAATTCCCCCCCCAGACCCTTAATTCCCCCCCCAGACCCTTAATCCCCCCCCAGCCCCATAGTCACCTCCCCCAGGCCCTTAATTGCCCCCCAGACCCTTAATTACCCCCCAGACTCCTAGTCGCTCCCCCAGCCCCATAGTCACCTCCCCCAGGCCCTTAATTGCCCCCCCAGCCCCATAATTCCCCCCCCCCAGCCCCTTAATTGCCCCCCCAGCCCCTTAATTGCCCCCCCAGCCCCATAATAGCCCCCCCAGGCCCTTAATTACCCCCGCAGGCCCATAGTCACCTCCCCCAGACCCTTAATTACCCCCCAGGCCCTTAATTCCCCCCCGCCAGGCCCATAATTTCCCCCCCAGCCCCATAATTCCCCCCCGCCAGACCCTTAATTGCCCCCCCAGACCCTTAATCCCCCCCCAGCCCCATAGTCACCCCCCCAGACCCTTAATTCCCCCCCCAGCCCCATAGTCACCTCCCCAGCCCCCTAAATCCCCCCCCCCGGCCCCTAACGGCCCCCCCGAATTGCCCCCACCGAGGGTGAGCTCCACGCAGAGGCGGTCGCCGGCCGGGTCCCAGGGCCGCGGCAGCAGGACGCGGAGGCCGAAGGCCTGGCCCCGGCGGGCCACGAGGCGGGGGCCGGCGAAGTCGGCGGTGCGGTGGGCGGCCCGGTCGCCCGGCGAGCCCAGCACCAGGCCCCGGGGGGCCAGCAGGCCTGGGGGGGGTCGGCGGTGAAACCCCCGCGCCGATCCGACCCCGGGAACCCCCCCGGACACCCCCCGAAAACGCTCCGGGGGGGCCTCGAAACCGCCGTTTTTGCCCTCAGGGTCTCGGGATGGCCCCAAAATGGCGGGTTTTGGACCCAAAATGGCGGGTTTGGGGGCTCAAAATGGCGTCTGGGGGGGCAGCAAGCTCAGGGGGGGCCGGCGGTGAAACCCCCGCGCCGATCGGACCCCGGGAACCCCCCCGGACACCCCCCGAAAACCCCCCGAAAACGCACCGGGGGGGGCCTGGAAACCGCCGTTTTTGCCCTCAGGGTCTCGGGATGGCCACAAAATGGCGGGTTTGGGGGCTCAAAATGGCGTCCGGGGGGGCAGCAAGCTCAGGGGGGGTCGGCGGTGAAACCCCCGTGCCGATCCGACCCCGGGAACCCCCCCGGACACCCCCCGAAAACGCTCCGGGGGGGCCTCGAAACCGCCGTTTTTGCCCTCAGGGTCTCGGAAGGGCCCCAAAATGGCGGGTTTGGGGGCTCAAAATGGCGTCTGGGGGGGCAGCAGGCCGGGGGGGGGTCGGCGGTGAAACCCCCGCGCGAATCCGACCCCAGGAACCCCCAAAACGCCCCAAAAATGCATCGGGGGGGGCCTCGAAACCGCCGTTTTTGCCCTCAGGGTCTCGGAAGGGCCCCAAAATGGCGGGTTTTGGACCCAAAATGGCGGCGGGGGGGTGGGAAATTGAGTGGGGGGCCGGCGGTGAAACCCCCGTGCCGATCCGACCCCGGGAACCCCCCCGGACACCCCCCGAAAACGCATCGCGGGGGGCCTCGAAACCGCCGTTTTTGCCCTCAGGGTCTCGGGATGGCCCCAAAATGGCGGGTTTGGGGGCTCAAAATGGCGGCGGGGGGGTGGGAAATTGAGTGGGGGGCCGGCGGTGAAACCCCCGCGCGAATCCGACCCCGGGAACCCCCAAAACGCCCCAAAAATGCATTGGGTGGGGCCTCGAAACCGCCGTTTTTGCTCTCAGGGTCTTGGAATGGCCCCAAAATGGCGGGTTTGGGGGCTCAAAATGGCGTCTGGGGGGGCAGCAAGGCGGGGGGGGCCCGGCGGTGAAACCCCCGCGCCGATCCGACCCCGGGAACCCCCCCGGACACCCCCCGAAAACGCTCCGGGGGGGCCTCGAAACCGCCGTTTTTGCCCTCAGGGTCTTGGAATGGCCACAAAATGGCGGGTTTGGGGGCTCAAAATGGCGTCCGGGGGGGCAGCAAGATGAGGGGGGGTCGGCGGTGAAACCCCCGCGCCGATCCGACCCCGGGAACCCCCCCGGACACCCCCCGAAAACGCTCCGGGGGGACCTCGAAACCGCCGTTTTTGCCCTCAGGGTCTCGGGATGGCCCCAAAATGGCGGGTTTTGGACCCAAAATGGCGGGTTTGGGGGCTCAAAATGGCGTCTGGGGGGGCAGCAAGCTCAGGGGGGGTCGGCGGTGAAACCCCCACACCGATCCGACCCCAGGAACCCCCAAAACGCCCCAAAAACGCATCAGGGGGGGGCCTCGAAACCGCCGTTTTTGCCCTCAGGGTCTCGGGATGGCCCCAAAATGGCGGGTTTTGGACCCAAAATGGCGGCGGGGGGGGGTGGGAAATTGAGTGGGGGGCGACGGCGAGCGGCACCGCGAAAACCCCCCCGCCCCGAATCCGTCTCTGAGCCCCCCCAAAACACCCCCAAATCGTTTTTGGGGGGGACCTCGAAACCGCCATTTCCGCCCCAAAACGCCCCAAAACGGGGGGGTTTCGCCCCAAAATGGGGGTTTTGTGACCCAAAATGGGGGTTTTGTGACCCAAAATGGGGGTTTTCGCCCCAAAATGGGGATTTGGGACCCAAAATGGGGGTTTTCGCCCCAAAATGGGGGTTTGGGGACCCAAAATGGGGGTTTTGTGACCCAAAATGGGGGTTTGGGACCCAAAATGGGGGTTTTCGCCCCAAAATGGGGGTTTTGTGACCCAAAATGGGGGTTTGGGACCCAAAATGGGGGTTTTTCACCCCAAAATGGAGGTTTGGGACCCAAAATGGGGGGTTTCACCCCAAAATGGTGTGCGGGGGGGGGGGTGCGTGGTGGTGGTGGGGGGCACCGCCGAACGCCCTCGGGGGGGGGGGGGGCCGAAACCGCCGCGAAAAACCCGCTTTCTCCGCTTTTGGTTGCCCGAAAAGGCCGTTTTCCGACCCGAAACTCACCGGGCCGCAGGGGCTGGGGGGGGCGGCGCCCCGGGACCTCGCCCGGGGGGGGCTCCCAGTCCTCGGCGCCCCGGCGGCAGCACCCGCAGCCCCCGCAGCACCCGCCCAGGCGCCTCCAGAAGCCCCGCCGGGGCCGGGGGGGGGACGGCGACGGGGCCCCCCGGGCCCGGAAACTGGCGGCCGCCCAGCGGCCCGGGTCCAGGCGGGGGTCGGCGTCCGGCATCGCCTGTGGGGGGAGCCGCCAGACCAGTAAAAACCAGTAAAAACCAGTACAAACCAGTACAAACCAGTATAAACCAGTATAAACCAGTAAAACCAGTAAAACCAGTATAAACCAGTATAAACCAGTACAAACCAGTATAAACCAGTACAAACCACTACAAACCAGTAGAGCCCACTATAAACCCCTATAGACCAGTATGGACCACTACAGACTAATATGGACCAGTAAGACCTTCCTGGATGATCCGTCATAGCTACCAAGCCCTTCCCAGTAGGACCAGTATGGCCCAGTATGGCCCAGTATGGACTAGTATAGATCGGTATGGACCACTATGGACCACTACGGACCAGTATAGACTAATAGGAACCAGTAAGATCTTCCTGGATGGTCCATCATAGCTAACAAAGCTTTCCCAGTACGATCAGTATGGCCCAGTATGGGCCAGTATGGACTAGTATTGACCACTATGGACCACTACAGACCAGTACAGACCACTACGGACCAGTAAGAAAGAGTACAAACCAGTAGAGACCACTGCAGACCACTAAGATCTTCCTGGATGGTCCGTCATAGCTACCGAGCCCTTCCCAGTAGGACCAGTATGGCCCAGTACGGGCCAGTATGGACTAGTATTGACCACTATGGACCAGTATGGACCAGTACAGATCAGTATGGACCACTATGGACCAGTACAAACCAGTATAGACTGATGTGGACCAGTAAGATCCTCCTGGATGGCCCATGAAGGCCACCAAACCCTTCCCAGTAGAACCAGTAACACCAGTATGAACCAAAACAACCCCGTAGCCCTCTCCCAGTATGGCCAGTACGGACCAGTATGGACCCATTTGGGCCAGTATGGACCAATTCAGCCCAGTACAGGCCAGTATGGCCCAGTAAGACCTTCCAGAACAGCCCATGAAGGCCACCAACCCTTCCCAGTAGGACCAGTAACACCAGTACGAACCAAAACAACCCCGTAGCCCTCTCCCAGTATGGCCAGTACGGACCAGTATGGACCCATTTGGACCAGTATGGACCAATTCAGCCCAGTACAGGCCAGTATGGCCCAGTAAGACCTTCCAGAACAGCCCATGAAGGCCACCAACCCTTCCCAGTAGGACCAGTAACACCAGTACGAACCAAAACAACCACGTAGCCCTCTCCCAGTATGGCCAGTACGGACCAGTATGGACCCATTTGGGCCACTATGGACCAATTCAGCCCAGTACAGGCCAGTATGGCCCAGTAAGACCTCCCAGAACAGCCCATGAAGGCCACCAACCCCTTCCCAGTTAAACCAGTAACACCAGTACGAACCAAAACAACCCCGTAGCCCTCTCCCAGTATGGCCAGTATGGGCCAGTGTGGCCCATTATGGACCAGTATGGGCCAGTATGGCCCAGGAGAGCCCAGTATGGCCCAGTACAGACCAGTATGGCCCCTCCCAGGCTCCCAGTACGGCCCAGTTCCCCCTCCGCTGCCTCCCAGTGCCCCCCTGGGCTGCTCCCAGTGCCTCCCAGTGCCTCCCAGTGCCCCGCCCGGCGCCGGGAGGGGCCCAGGCGTCCGGGCCTGCCCGAGCAGCTCCCCCCCCCGCCTCCTCCCCCGCCCCGGCGGGGCCCAGGCGTCCGGGCGCGCTCCCCGCCCAACCAGTTCCCCCAGTCTGCCCAGTTCCCCCCCGCCGGGGCGCCCAGTGCTCCCCGCTCCCCTCTCCCAGTGCTCCCAGTAGTCCCCTCCCAGTCCTCCCAGTACCCCTTCCCAGTATCTCCCTCCCAGTCCTCCCAGTATCTCATCCCAGTCCTCCCAGTTACCCCAGTAGCCCCTCCCAGTGCTCCCAGTTGCCTTCTCCCAGGGCTCCCGCTGCTCCCAGTCAGCCCAGTAGCCCCCAGTCTGCCCAGTTCCCCCCTCCCAGGGCGCCCAGTTCCCCCCGGTCCCCTCTCCCAGTGCTCCCAGTAACCCCCTCCCAGTACCCCTTCCCAGTCCTCCCAGTACCCCCTCCCAGTTACGCCAGTTAACCCCTCCCAGTAGCCCCAGTCAGCCCAGTAGCCCCTCCCAGTGCTCCCAGTAACTCCAGTTAACCCTTCCCAGTCACACCCTCCCAGTGCTCCCAGTATCCCCTCCCAGTGCTCCCAGTTAACCCCACCCTGTCCTTCCAGTTACCGGCTCCCAGTGCTTCCAGTAACCCCAGTTAACCCCTCCCAGTGCTCCCAGTAACCCCAGTTAACCCCTCCCAGTGCCTCCCAGTAGCCCCAGTTACCCCCTCCCATTGATCCCAGTAAGCTCAGTTACCTCTTCGCAGGGCTCCCAGTCTGCCCAGTGCTCCCAGTGCTTTCAGTTCCCAGTGCTCCCAGTATCCCTTCCCAGTGCTCCCAGTAACCCCAGCATCCCTCCCAATCCTTCCAGTTCCCCTTCTCAGTGTTCCCAGTCTGCCCAGTTACCCCAGCACCCCTCCCAATTCTCCCAGTTCCCCTTCCCAGTGCTCCCAGTCTGCCCAGTTACCCCCTCCCAGTGCTCCCAGTCCACCCAGTTACCCCCTCCCAGTCCTCCCAGGACTCCCAGTAACACCAGTATCCCTTCCCAGTGCCCCCAATATCCCTCCTAGTGCTCCCAGTCCGCCCAGTTACCCCCTCCCAGTACTCCCAGTGCTCCAAGTATCCCCTCCCAGTGCTCCCAGTGACCCCCCTGCACCCCCCAGTGACCCCCCCAGCCCTCCCAGTGCTCCCAGTAGCCCCCCGGCCCTCCCAGTGCCCCCCAGTGCCCCCCGCCGAGCTCCCAGTGCTCCCAGTACCTCCCAGTGCTCCCAGCACCTGGCACTCACTGGCACCGCTGCGCCGGGTGTGGGGGGGGAAGGGGCGGGGCCCGGGGAGGAAGAGGCGGGGCCAGGCGAGGCCCCGCCCCCGGTTGCCCCATACCTGTTGGGGGGGGAGCAGTGGGGCAGGGGCCCAGGCGTCCGGGAACTCCTCCCCCCCCCGGATCACTATGTGGCAGGGGGAAGCCTATGGGGCAGCCCCATGGCTCACTATTTGGTGGGGTCACTATGTGGCAAGGGGGACCCTATGGGGCAGCCCCATGGCTCACTATTTGGTGGGGGTCACTATGTGGCAGGGGGACCCTATGGGGCAGCCCCATGGCTCACTATTTGGTGGGGTTCACTATGTGGCAGGGGGACCCTATGGGGCAGCCCCATGGCTCACTATTTGGTGGGGTCACTATGTGGCAGGGGGAAGCCTATGGGGCAGCCTCATGGCTCACTATTTGGTGGGATCACTATGTGGCAAGGGGGGGCCCTATGGGGCAGCCCCATGGCTCACTATGTGGCGGGGTCACTATGTGGCAGGGGGGCCCTATGGGGCAGCCCCATGGCTCACTATTTGGTGGGGTCACTATGTGGCAGGGGGGGCCCTATGGGGCAGCCCCATGGCTCACTATTTGGTGGGATCACTATGTGGCAAGGGGGGCCCTATGGGGCAGCCCCATGGCTCACTATTTGGTGGGGTCACTATGTGGCAAGGGGGGCCCTATGGGGCAGCCCCATGGCTCACTATTTGGTGGGGGTCACTATGTGGCAAGGGGGGCCCTATGGGGCAGCCCCATGGCTCACTATTTGGTGGGGGTCACTATGTGGCAAGGGGACCCTATGGGGCAGCCCCATGGCTCACTATTTGGTGGGGTCACTATGTGGCAAGGGGGGCCCTATGGGGCAGCCCCATGGCTCACTATTTGGTGGGGGTCACTATGTGGCAGGGGGACCCTATGGGGCAGCCCCATGGCTCACTATTTGGTGGGGTCACTATGTGGCAAGGGGGGGCCCTATGGGGCAGCCCCATGGCTCACTATGTGGCGGGGTCACTATGTGGCAGGGGGGCCCTATGGGGCAGCCCCATGGCTCACTATTTGGTGGGGTCACTATGTGGCAAGGGGGGCCCTATGGGGCAGCCCCATGGCTCACTATTTGGTGGGGTCACTATGTGGCAAGGGGGACCCTATGGGGCAGCCCCATGGCTCACTATTTGGTGGGGGTCACTATGTGGCAGGGGGGCCCTATGGGGCAGCCCCATGGCTCACTATTTGGTGGGGTCACTATGTGGCAAGGGGGACCCTATGGGGCAGCCCCATGGCTCACTATTAGGTGGGGATCACTATGTGGCAGGGGGGGCCCTATGGGGCAGCCCCATGGCTCACTATTTGGTGGGATCACTATGTGGCAAGGGGGGCCCTATGGGGCAGCCCCATGGCTCACTATTAGGTGGGGATCACTATGTGGCAGGGGGGCCCTATGGGGCAGCCCCATGGCTCACTATTTGGTGGGGTCACTATGTGGCAAGGGGGACCCTATGGGGCAGCCCCATGGCTCACTATTTGGTGGGGTCACTATGTGGCAGGGGGGACCCTATGGGGCAGCCCCATGGCTCATTATTTGGTGGGATCATTATGTGGCAGGGGGGCCCTATGGGGCAGCCCCATGGCTCACTATTTGGTGGGGTTCACTATGTGGCAGGGGGAATCCTATGGGGCAGCCCCATGGCTCACTATTTGGTGGGGTCACTATGTGGCAAGGGGGGCCCTATGGGGCAGCCCCATGGCTCCCTATTTGGCAGGGTGGCTCACTATGTGGCAGGGTGCCCCCCCCACCCCGCGGGCACCCAAACGGGTCCGGCCGCCGCCCCGCCCGGATGCCTGGGCCCCTCAGGGGCGGGGAGCCTTCCCGGACGCCTGGGCCCTCGGGCGGGATCGGCCGCGGGAACGTGCCCGGATGCCTGGGCCCTTCGGGCGGGGCGGCCAGAGCCCGACCGGACGCCTGGGCCCCCCCCCCGGACGCCTGGGCCCCTCCCCGGACGCCTGGGCCCCACCCAGCGATGGCGCAAGGAGCCGGTGGTTGGGGCTCGATGAAGCAATGGTGGGGGGGGAGGGAGCCGGCGCCCGGACGCCTGGGCCCTTTTCCCGGACACCTGGGCCCTTTCCTCGGACGCCTGGGCCCCTCCCCGGACGCCTGGGCCCTTTTCCTGGACGCCTGGGCCCTTTCCTCGGACGCCTGGGCCCCTCCCCGGACGCCTGGGCCCTTTTCCCGGACGCCTGGGCCCCTCCCCGGACGCCTGGGCCCCTCTCCCGGACGCCTGGGCCCTTTTCCCGGACGCCTGGGCCCCCCCGACCCCCCTCCCCTCCCCCAAAAAACACCTCAGCCCCGCCCAGGTCACGTGACTTTATTGCGGGGGGGGGGGGGGGGCGGTGCCTCCGGCGGGCGCCGCCCAATCAGGCGAGGGCGACCCGCACGCGGGGGAGGAGCTCGGCCAGGCGGGCGGCGGCCTCGGGGGCGGCGGCCAGCGGCGTCCCGGCCAATCCCAGGCGAGCCAGGCGGGGGCAGGCGGCCAATGGGGCCAGGGCGGGGGCGTGGCTTATGGCTGGGGCGGGCGGAGTCAAGGAGGCACCGAGGGAGGCTCCGCCCACTCCGCTCAGCCCCGCCCCCGCGCTGATAAGCCCCTCCCCCTCCCATTAAGCCCCTCCCCCACGCCATAAGCCCCGCCCATTGCCCACGGGGAGGCCCCAGGGTGTTAGCCCCGCCCCCTCCCACCAAGCCCCGCCCCCATGAGGGCGGGAGGCCATTGGCTCTGCCCCTTTAAGCCCCGCCCCTCCCTCTGGGCCCCGCCCCCTTCCAGCCAGGCCCCGCCCAGGAGGCCCCAGCACCACCCCCGCCCCCAGGCCCCGCCCCCTCAGCCAGGCCCCGCCCCCGCCCGCCCCCAGGCCCCGCCCCCCGGATACGGTTGCCGTCCAGCAGCAGCTCCTCCAGGCGGGGGAGGGGCGGGAACCCGGCCAAGGTCGCGACCTCGTTGTGGGAGAGGTCCAGCACCTGGGGGGAGGGGCGGAGCCGGATGCCTGGGTCCCTCGCGGCCCGGACGCCTGGGCCCTGCCCCGGATGCCTGGGCCCCTCTCCCGGACGCCTGGGCCCTTTTCCCGGACGCCTGGGCCCCTTCCCGGACACCTGGGCCCCTCTCCCGGACGCCTGAGCCCTTTCCCAGACACCTGGGCCTCTCCCGGACGCCTGGGCCCCTCCCCGGACGCCTGGGCCCTTTCCCGGACGCCTGGGCCTCTCCCGGATGCCTGGGCCCCTCCCCGGACGCCTGGGCCCCTCCCGGACGCCTGGGCCCCTCTCCCGGACGCCTGGGCCCTCACCGGGCTGCGGGGGCTCCTCGCCGCTGCCGCCGTTGCTGACGATGGCGCTGAGCGACACGGCCGTGAGCAGCGTCTGCGGGGGGGGGGGGACGGGACACCCGGACGCCTGGGTCCCCCCGGCCCCACATGCGACCCACACGTGACCCACACGCGACCCGCTGGCCCCACACGCCACCCACACGCGACCCTCAGCCCACACGTGACCCACACGTGACCAACACGCAACCCACGTGCGACCCCCAGCCCCTGTGTGACCCACATGCGACCCACATGTGATGTTCAGCCCATGTATGACCCACATATGACCCATACGTGACCCACACGTGACCCACATGCCACCCCTGAGCCCACGTGTGACCCACACGTGAGCCCCAGCCCCACATCACGCCCCACACGTGACTCCCAGCCCCACCGCGATGCACATGTGACCCACACGCCATCTACACGTGACCCCCAGCCCCACACGGCCCCTCACACGTGACCCCCAGCCCCACATCACGCCCCACACGTGACCCCCAGCCCCACCACAACGCACATGTGACCCACACGCCATCTACACGCGACCCCCAGCCCCACATGGCCCCACACACGTGGCCGCCAGCCCCACATCACGCCCCACACGTGACCCCCAGCCCCACCGCGATACACATGTGACCCACACGCCATCTACACGCGACCCCCAGCCCCACACGGCCCCACACACGTGACCGCCAGCCCCACATCACACCTCACACGTGACCCCCAGCCCCACCGCAACGCACATGTGACCCACACACCATCTACACGCGACCCCCAGCCCCACACG
Source organism: Dromaius novaehollandiae (assembly GCF_036370855.1). Lineage (NCBI taxonomy): Eukaryota > Metazoa > Chordata > Aves > Casuariiformes > Dromaiidae > Dromaius > Dromaius novaehollandiae. The sequence goes on from NC_088135.1 coordinate 732,122, forward strand.
GCCCCACACACGTGACCCCCAGCCCCACATGGCCCCTCACACGTGACCGCCAGCCCCACATCACGCCCCACACGTGACCCCCAGCCCCACCGCGACGCACATGTGACCCACACGCCATCTACACGCGACCCCCAGCCCCACATGGCCCCACACACGCGACTGCCAGCCCCACATCACGCCCCACACGTGACCCCCAGCCCCACCGCGATGCACATGTGACCCACACGCCATCTACACGCGACCCCCAGCCCCACACGGCCCCACACACGTGACCCCCAGCCCCACATGGCCCCTCACACGTGACCGCCAGCCCCACATCACGCCCCACACGTGACCCCCAGCCCCACCGCAACGCACATGTGACCCACACGCCATCTACATGTGACCCCCAGCCCCACACGGCCCCACACACGTGACCGCCAGCCCCACATCACGCCCCACACGTGACCCCCAGCCCCACCGCGATGCACATGCGACCCACACGCCATCTACACGCGACCCCCAGCCCCACATGGCCCCACACACGTGACCGCCAGCCCCACATCACGCCCCACACGTGACCCCCAGCCCCACCGCGATGCACATGTGACCCACACGCCATCTACACGTGACCCCCAGCCCCACACGGCCCCACACACGTGACCCCCAGCCCCAGATCATGCCCCACATGCGACCCACATGTGCTCTACACGTGTCCCCCGGCCCACATCATGCCTCCCACGTGACCCCCAGCCCCACCGCAACGCACACGTGACCCACACGTGACTCCCAGCCCCACATCACGCCGCACGCGCGACCCCCAGCCCCACACGCGACGCACATGCGACCCACACGCCATCCACACGCGACCCCCAGCCCCACCTCACGCCTCCCACGCGACCCCCGGCCCCACGCGTGACCCCCGCGGCCCCACACGCCCCGCACACGCGGGGCACACGCGTGGCACACGCGTGACGCGGGCTCACGGCGGCGCAGCAGAGCAGCCCGGCGCCCAGGGCCGGCAGCAGCCCGGCGGCGCCCACGACCCAGCCCAGGCGGAGGAAGAGGAGGAGGCCGAAGACGTCCTGCAGGCAGGGCAGCAGCACCCCCCGCCCCGCCCCCCGGCCCCCCGCCTGCGCGGGAGGCGGGGGAGGCCTGTCAGCGCCCGCCCGGACGCCTGGGCCCCCTCCCTGGACGCCTGGGCCCCTTTCCCGGACGCCTGGGCCCCTTTTCCCGGACGCCTGGGCCCCTCCCAAGCACATGGGACCCTTTCCCGGACGCCTGGGCCCTTTTCCCGGACGCCTGGGCCCTCTCTCTAGAGACCTGGATCCCTCCCCGGACGCCTGGGCTCCTTTTCCTGGATGCCTGGGCCCTTTCCCGGACGCCTGGGCCCCTTCCCCGGACGCCTGGGCCCCTGGGTGGGTTCCCCGGATGCCTGGGCCCCTCTCCCGGACGCCTGGGCCCCTCCCAAGCGCATGGGACCCTTTCCCGGACACCTGGGCTCCTTTCCCGGACGCCTGGGCCCTTCCCCGGACGCCTGGGCCCCTTCCCTGGACGCCTGGGCCCCTCCCCGGACGCCTGGGCCCCTTCCCTGGACGCCTGGGCCCCTCCCCAGATGCCTGGGCCCTTCCCCGGACGCCTGGGCCCTCTCTCTAGAGACCTGGATCCCTCCCCGGACGTCTGTGCTCCTTTTCCCGGACGCCTGGGCCCTTCGCCGGACGCCTGGGCCCCTCCCTAGGACACCTGGGCCCCTCCCCGGGACACCTGGGCCCCTTCCCCGGACACTTCGCTCCCTACCCTGGACGCCTGGGCTCCTTCCCCGGACGCCTGGGCCCCTCTCCCAGACACCTGGGCCCCCTCTTGGGACGCCTGGGCCCCTCCCCGGACGCCTGGGCCCTTTTCCCGGACGCCTGGGCCCCTGCCCCGGACGCCTGGGCCCCTCGCGCTCACCTGCGCCTCGGCGTCGGGCGGCGGCAGGGTGCTGTAGGCAGCGACGCGCCGCAGCAGCGCCGACACCTTGGGCCGCGTCGCCAGCTCCTCCTGCGGCGCCGCAACGACACGCCAAGGTCACGCCAAGGCCATGCCAACGACACGGGTCACGCCAAGGCCACGCCAAGCGCACCGTTACCTCGAAAAGCGCCAAGTTGCGGTCGCACGACGCCGTGTCGCTGTCGGGGTCGGCGGCGCCGGGCCGGGGCGGATCTGCGGGGAGCGGCGGTGAGCGGCGGCCGCGGCGGGGGGGTTGGCGCCAGGGGCCCAGGCGTCCGGCCCACCCACCGGGGCCCTCGGAGGCGTCGTCGCTGCGGGTGCTGTCGGGGCCGCTGTCGCGGGAGCTGCCGGCCGGGCGGGAGCTGGAGCGCGAGCTGGGCTCGGGGCTGGACGAGGCCGAGGCCGGCGCCATCTTGGCCGGCGTCACCACGAAGCGCACCGCCGCCATGATGGCCGCCGGCGCGGAGCGGGAGGAGGAGGAGGAGGAGGAGGGCGGCGAAGGCTCCTGCGGGGCGGAGGGAGGCGTTAGCGGGGGAACGGGGCGGTCGCGCCAAGGCGGGGTCGCGCCAAGATGGCCGCCGCGCCAAGATGGCCGCTGCGCCAAGATGGAGTCACGCCAAGACGGAGTCGCGCCAAGATGGCGGTCGCGCCAAGATGGCCGCCGCGCCGACACGGAGTCACGCCAAGGTGGCGGTCGCGCCAAGATGCAGTCGCGCCAAGATGGCGGTCGTGCCAAGATGGCCGCCGCGCCAAGATGGCCGCCACGCCGACACCGAGTCACGCCAAGATGGCGGTCGCGCCAAGATGGAGTCGTGCCAAGATGGCGGTCGTGCCAAGATGGCAGTCGCGCCAGGGCGGGGCCATGCCAAGATGGCCGCCACGCCAAGATGGCGGTCGCGCCGACGCGGAGTCACGCCAAGATGGCGGTCGCGCCAAGATGGAGTCGTGCCAAGATGGCGGTCGCGCCAACATGGCCGCCGCACCAGGGCGGGGCCATGCCAAGATGGCCGCCGCGCCAAGATGGCCGCCCCGCCGACACGGAGTCACGCCAAGATGGCGGTCGCGCCAAGATGGCGGTCGCGCCAGGGCGGGGCCATGCCAAGATGGCCGTCACGCCAAGATGGCGGCTGACTCCGTTCTGGGGCCCCGGCCTCCATTTTGGGCCCCCGAGCCGCCATTTTGGGGCCCTGAGCCGCCATTTTGGGGGCCTAGAAAGCTCTGGTGCCGTTTTGGGTGGAAAACGCCACATTTTGGGGCCGTGAACCCCCATTTTTGGAGCCTGCAAAACTCAACCACATTTTGGGCGGAAAACAGCCCATTTTGGGGCCCCAAACCCCCATTTTGGGAGCCTAGCAAAGGCTGGCCCTATTTTGGGTGGAAAACGCCACATTTCAGGACCATGAACTCCCATTTTGGGGCCCTAAACACCCATTTTGGGGCCAAACCCCCATTTTTTGGAGCCAAATCACCCTTTTTGGGGCACAATCCCCCACTTTAAGGCCCCAACCTCCTCCTCAGAAGTCCCAAACCCCCATTTTGGGGCCAAAATCCCCCTTTTGGGGTCCCAAGCGCCCACCTGGAGCTCCCAAACCGCCCAATTTTGGGCCCAAAATGCTATTTGGGGGCCCCAACCCCCATTGTGGGGCCCCAAAGCCCCAATTTTGGGCCCCAAAACCCCATTTTGGGCCCCAAACCCTCATTTTGGAGGCTCAAACCCCATTTTGGGGCTCAAACTCCCAATTCAGGACCCCGAACCCCCATTTTAGGGCCCCAAAGCGGCAATTCAGGACCCCAAACCCCCATTTTGGGGCCCCAAAGCGGCAGTTCAGGACCCCGAACCCCCATTTTGGGGCCCCAAAGCAGCAATTCAGGACCCCAAACCCCCATTTTGGGGCCCCAAAGCGGCAATTCAGGACTCCGAACCCCCATTTTGGGGCCCCAAAGCGGCAATTCAGGACCCCAAACCCCCATTTTGGGGCCCCAAAGCCCCAATTCAGGACCCCGAACCCCCATTTTGGGGCTCCAAAGCCCCAATTCCGGACCCCGAACCCCCATTTTAAGGCCCCAAAGCCCCAATTCAGGACCCCAAACCCCCATTTTAGGGCCCCAAAGCCCCAATTCAGGACCCCGAACCCCCATTTTGGGGCTCCAAAGCGGCAATTCAGGACCCCAAACCCCCATTTTGGGGCCCCAAAGCCCCAATTCAGGACCCCAAACCCCCATTTTGGGGCCCCAAAGCCCCAATTCGGGACCCCAAACCCCCATTTTAGGGCCCCAAAGCCCCAATTCAGGACCCCGAACCCCCATTTTGGGGCCCCAAAGCGGCAATTCAGGACCCCGAACCCCCATTTTGGGGCCCCAAAGCCCCAATTCCGGACCCCGAACCCCCATTTTAAGGCCCCAAAGCCCCAATTCAGGACCCCAAACCCCCATTTTGGGGCCCCAAAGCGGCAATTCAGGACCCCAAACCCCCATTTTGGGGCCCCAAAGCCCCAATTCGGGACCCCAAACCCCCATTTTAGGGCCCCAAAGCCCCAATTCAGGACCCCGAACCCCCATTTTGGGGCCCCAAAGCGGCAATTCAGGACCCCGAACCCCCATTTTGGGGCCCCAAAGCCCCAATTCCGGACCCCGAACCCCCATTTTAAGGCCCCAAAGCCCCAATTCAGGACCCCAAACCCCCATTTTGGGGCCCCAAAGCGGCAATTCAGGACCCCAAACCCCCATTTCGGGGCTCCAAAGCGGCAATTCAGGACCCCAAACCCCCATTTTGGGGCCCCAAAGCCCCAATTCAGGACTCCGAACCCCCATTTTAAGGCCCCAAAGCCCCAATTCAGGACTCCGAACCCCCATTTTAAGGCCCCAAAGCCCCAATTCAGGACCCCAAACCCCCATTTTAGGGCCCCAAAGCCCCAATTCAGGACCCCAAACCCCCATTTTGGGGCCCCAAAGCGGCAATTCAGGACCCCAAACCCCCATTTTGGGGCCCCAAAGCCCCAATTCGGGACCCCAAACCCCCATTTTAGGGCCCCAAAGCCCCAATTCAGGACCCCAAACCCCCATTTTGGGGCCCCAAAGCCCCAATTCGGGACCCCAAACCCCCATTTTGGGGCCCCAAAGCCCCAATTCGGGACCCCAAACCCCCATTTTGGGGCCCCAAAGCAGCAATTCAGGACCCCAAACCCCCATTTTGGGGCCCCAAAGCGGCAATTCAGGACCCCAAAGCCCCATTTTGGGGCCCCAAAGCGGCAATTCAGGACCCCAAAGCCCCAATTCAGGACCCCGAACCCCCATTTTGGGGCCCAAACTCCCAATCCAGGGCCCCAACTCCCCATTTTAGGGCCCAAATCCCCAATCTGGAGACCCCAATCCACATTTTAGGGCCCCAAACCCCAATTTTAGGGCTCAAATCCGCAGTTCAGGACCCCAAAGCCCCATTTTGGGGTCCCAAAGCCCCAATTCAGGACCCCGAACCCCCATTTTAGAAGCTCAAGCCCCAATTTCAGGGCCACAAGCCCAATTCAGGACCCCGAACCCCCATTTTGGAGCCCCAAACCCCCATTTTGGGAGCCCAAACCCCAATTTTAGAGCTCTAACCCCCAATTCGGGACCCCAAACCTCCATTTCGGGGCCCCCAACTCCCAAATTTCGGGTCCAAAACCCCATTTTGGAGCCCCAAAGCCCCACTCCAGGCCCCCATCCCCAAATCAGCCCCCCCAAACCCCCATTTTTAGCCCCAAACCCCCATTTTTGGCCCCAAACCCCCCTTCCGACACCCCCAGCCCCACACTAACACCCCACGGCCCCCCTTATGGCTCCCCCGACCCCCAACTTGGGGGTCCGGAGCCCCCCAAAACCCCCCCGTTTCGCGCCCCCCCCCCTCCCGCGGCAGCCGCCGGCGACCGTTACCTCAGGGCAGGGGGGGAGGGGCGGGGCGCGCGCAGCCCCCCGGCGGCCGCCGCAGCCGCGCGCGCTGACGTCACCGCGCGCCGCGTCACCGCCCGGGCCGCGGGCCCCGCCCTTATAGCGGAGCGGAGAGGGGAGGCCACGCCCCTTTCCCCGCCCCGCGTGACGTAAGGGGGCGGCGGTCACGCCCACCCAGCCCCCCCCCGCGCGCCCTGCCGCGGGAGGGTGCCGCAGGGGCGGGGCCTGGCGGGAGGGGGCGGGGCTTAGCGGGAGGGGGCGGGGCTTGGCGGGGAGGGGGCTCCGCCCACTGAGGGCGCCCGCGCCCGTCCTGCAGGTAGGGGGTGGGGGGGTGCCGGACGCCTGGGCCCCTCCCCAGATGCCTGGGTCCCTTTTCCCGGACGCCTGGGCCCCCCCGGACGCCTGGGCCCCTCCCGGACGCCAGAGCCCCTCCCGGACGCCTGGGCCCCTCCCTCGGATGCCTGGGCCTCTCCCGGACGCCTGGGCCCTTCCCCGGATGCCTGGGCCCCTCCCGGACGCCTGGGCCCCTCCCGGACGCCTGGGCCCCTCCCTCGGATGCCTGGGCCCCTCCCCAGACGCCTGGGCCCTTTTCCCGGACGCCTGGGCCCTTTTCCCGGACGCCAGAGCCCCTCCCGGACGCCTGGGCCCCTCCCTCGGATGCCTGGGCCCCTCCCCAGACGCCTGGGCCCTTCCCCGGACGCCTGGGCCCCTCTCCCAGACCCTTGGGCCCCTCCCCTGGATCCTGGAGACCCTCCCTGGACGCCTGGGCCCCTCCCGGACGCCTGGGCCCCTTTCTCGGACACCTGGGCCCTTCACCCGGACGCCTGGGCCCCTCTCCCAGACCCTTGGGCCCTTTCCCGGACGCCAGAGCCCCTCCCGGACGCCTGGGCCCCTCCCCGGATGCCTGGGCCCTCACCCGGATGCCTGGGCCCCCTTCCCGGACGCCTGGGCCCCTCTCCCAGACCCTTGGGCCCTTCCCCCGGACGCCTGGGCCCCTCCCGGACGCCTGGGCCCATCACCACACACACTTGCTCCATCCCCCACCGTTTATTCCCGCTCCGCACCACGCGCGCGGCCAGGGGGGCGGCTCCCCCGCAGGCCCCGCCCCATTTCCGCCTCCTCCTCCTTTCCCCCCCCACAACCAGGCGCCTCGGTGCCTCCTCCAAACCGCTCCGGGCGGCAACGCGCGGCAGCGCGCGAAGGTTCCGGGCTCTGGGAAAAGCCGCGGAGCGGGGGGGGGGAGCGGTTCGGGGCGGTTGAGACCGGTCGGAACCGGTCGGATCCGGTCGGAACCGGTTCGAGGCGGTTCTCAGAGGAGCGGGCGCGGGCGCTGCGTGAGCAGGACGCCGAAGCGGCGCTTCAGGGCCAGGCGGTGCCGCGAGAACTTGTCGTCGGGGGAGAAGCGCGCCGGGTGCGCCGAGGCCGTTTGCCGCCCGTCCGGGGCCGCTTTCTGCGGGGGGGGGAACGGGGGGGGCGGGGGGGGGTCAGGGCTGCTTCCCCCCCCCCCCGGCCCGGTTCTGACACCCCCGGGCCCAGTTCAGTCCCAGTTCCCCCCAGTTCCGGTTCTTCTCCCCTCCCCCCGGTCCCAGTTCAGTCCCAGTTCCCCCCAGTTCCGGTTCTTCTCTCCCCCCGGTCCCAGTTCGGTCCCAGTTCCCCCCAGTCCCGGTTCTTCCTCCCCCCCGGTCCCAGTTCAGTCCCAGTCCCGGTCCCAGTCCGGTCCCAGTTCCCCCCAGTCCCGGTTCTTCTCCGCCCCCCGGTCCCAGTTCAGTCCCAGTCCCGGTCCCAGTCCGGTCCCAGTTCCCCCCAGTCCCAGTTCTTCCTCCCCCCCAGTCCCAGTTCCCCCCAGTCCCGGTCCCAATTCAGTCCCAGTTCCCCCCAGTCCTGCTTCTTCCTCCCCCCAGGTCCCAGTTCAGTCCCAGTTCCCCCCAGTCCCGGTTCTTCCTCCCCCCAGGTCCCAGTTCCCCCCAGTCCCGGACCCAGTTCAGTCCCAGTTGCCCCCAGTTCCGGTTCTTCTCTCCCCCCGGTCCCAGTTCAGTCCCAGTCCGGTCCCAGTTCCCCCCAGTCCCGCTTCTTCCCCCCCCCGGTCCCAGTTTGGTCCCAGTTCGGTCCCAGTTTCCCCCCCCCGGTCCCGGTTCAGTCCCAGTTGCCCCCAGTCCCGGTTCTTCTCCCCCCCCCAGTCCCAGTTCAGTCCCAGTTGCCCCCAGTCCCGGTTCTTCTCCCCCCCCGGTCCCAGTTCAGTCCCAGTTCCCCCCAGTTCCGGTTCTTCTCTCCCCCCGGTCCCAGTTCAGTCCCAGTTCCCCCCAGTCCCGGTTCTTCTCCCCCCCCGGTCCCAGTTCAGTCCCAGTTCCCCCCAGTCCCGGTTCTTCTCCCCCCTCCCCGGTCCCAGTTCGGTCCCAGTTCCCCCCAGTCCCGGTTCTTCTCCCCCCCCGGTCCCAGTTCAGTCCCAGTTGCCCCCAGTCCCGGTTCTTCTCCCCCCCCGGTCCCAGTTCAGTCCCAGTTCCCCCCAGTCCCGGTTCTTCTCCCCCCCCCCCGTCCCAGTTCAGTCCCAGTTGCCCCCAGTTCCGGTTCTTCTCCCCCTCCCCGGTCCCAGTTCAGTCCCAGTTCCCCCCAGTTCCGGTTCTTCCCCCCCCGGTCCCAGTTCAGTCCCAGTTGCCCCCAGTTCCGGTTCTTCTCCCCCTCCCCGGTCCCAGTTCAGTCCCAGTTCCCCCCAGTCCCGGTTCTTCTCCCCCCCCCCGGTCCCAGTTCAGTCCCAGTTGCCCCCAGTCCCGGTTCTTCTCCCCCCCCCGGTCCCAGTTCAGTCCCAGTTCCCCCCAGTCCCGGTTCTTCTCCCCCCCCCCGGTCCCAGTTCAGTCCCAGTTGCCCCCAGTCCCGGTTCTTCTCCCCCCCCCCGGTCCCAGTTCAGTCCCAGTTGCCCCCAGTCCCGCTTCTTCTCCCCCCCCCCGGTCCCAGTTCAGTCCCAGTTGCCCCCGGTCCCGGTTCTTCTCCCTCCCTGTCCCAGTTTGGTCCCAGTCCGGTCCCAGTTCCCCCCAGTCCCGGTCCCAGTTCAGTCCCAGTTCCCCCCAGTCCCGCTTCTTCCCCCCCCCGGTCCCAGTTTGGTCCCAGTCCAGTCCCAGTTCAGTCCCAGTCCCGGTCCCAGTTCAGTCCCAGTTCCCCCCAGTCCCGGTTCTTCCCCCCCCCGGTCCCAGTTTGGTCCCAGTCCGGTCCCAGTTCCCCCCAGTCCCGCTTCTTCCTCCCCCCCCAGTCCCAGTTCAGTCCCAGTTCCCCCCAGTCCCGGTTCTTCTCCCCCCCCCGGTCCCAGTTCAGTCCCAGTTGCCCCCAGTCCCGGTTCTTCTCCCCCCCCGGTCCCAGTTCAGTCCCAGTTCCCCCCAGTCCCGGTTCTTCTCCCCCCCCCGGTCCCAGTTCAGTCCCAGTTCCCCCCAGTCCCGGTTCTTCTCCCCCCCCCGGTCCCAGTTCAGTCCCAGTTGCCCCCACTCCCGGTTCTTCTCCCCCCCCACGGTCCCAGTTCGGTCCCAGTTCCCCCCAGTCCTGGTTCTTCCCCCCTCCACCCGGTCCCAGTTTGGTCCCAGTCCGGTCCCAGTTCCCCCCAGTCCCGGTTCTTCTCCCCCCCCGGTCCCAGTTCAGTCCCAGTTCCCCCCAGTCCCGCTTCTTCCTCCCCCCCGGTCCCAGTTCAGTCCCAGTCCGGTCCCAGTTCAGTCCCAGTCCGGTCCCAGTCCCGGTTCTTCTCCCCCCCAGGTCCCAGTTCCCCCCAGTCCCGGTCCCAATTCAGTCCCAGTTCCCCCCAGTCCTGCTTCTTCCTCCCCCCAGGTCCCAGTTCAGTCCCAGTTCCCCCCAGTCCCGGTTCTTCCTCCCCCCAGGTCCCAGTTCCCCCCAGTCCCGGACCCAGTTCAGTCCCAGTTCCCCCCAGTCCCGGTTCTTCCTCCCCCCAGGTCCCAGTTCCCCCCAGTCCCGGACCCAGTCCGGTCCCAGTTCCCCCCAGTCCCGCTTCTTCCCCCCCCCGGTCCCAGTTTGGTCCCAGTTCGGTCCCAGTTTCCCCCCCCCGGTCCCGGTTCAGTCCCAGTTGCCCCCAGTCCCGGTTCTTCTCCCCCCCCCAGTCCCAGTTCAGTCCCAGTTGCCCCCAGTCCCGGTTCTTCTCCCCCCCCGGTCCCAGTTCAGTCCCAGTTCCCCCCAGTTCCGGTTCTTCTCTCCCCCCGGTCCCAGTTCAGTCCCAGTTCCCCCCAGTCCCGGTTCTTCTTCCCCCCTCCCCCGGTCCCGGTTCGGTCCCAGTTCCTCCCAGTCCCGGTTCTTCCCCCCCCCGGTCCCAGTTTGGTCCCAGTCCGGTTCCAGTTCCCCCCAGTCCCGCTTCTTCCTCCCCCCCCAGTCCCAGTTCAGTCCCAGTTCCCCCCAGTCCCGGTTCTTCTCCCCCCCCGGTCCCAGTTCAGTCCCAGTTGCCCCCAGTCCCGCTTCTTCTTCCCCCCCACCCGGTCCCAGTGCGGTCCCAGTTCCCCCCAGTCCCAGTTCTTCCCCCCCCATGTCCCAGTTCAGTCCCAGTCCGGTCCCAGTTCCCCCCAGTTCCGGTTCTTCCTCCCCCCCGTCCCAGTTTGGTCCCAGTGCGGTCCCAGTTCCCCCCAGTCCCGGTTCTTCCTCCCCCCCGTCCCAGTTTGGTCCCAGTCCGGTCCCAGTTCCCCCCAGTCCCGGTTCATCCTCCTCCCCGGTCCCAGTTCCCCCCAGTCCCGGTCCCAGTCCGGTCCCAGTTCCCCCCAGTCCCATTTCTTCCTCCCCCCCGGTCCCAGTTCCCCCCAGTCCCGGTCCCAGTCCAGTCCCAGTCCGGTCCCAGTTCCCCCCAGTCCCGGTTCCCCCCCCCCGGTCCCAGTTCCCCCCAGTCCGGTCCCAGTTCCCCCCAGTCCGGTCCCAGTTCAGTCCCAGTCCGGTCCCAGTTCCCCCCAGTCCGGTCCCAGTTCCCCCCAGTCCCGGTCCCAGTTCGGTCCCAGTCCGGTCCCAGTTCCCCCCAGTCCCGGTCCCAGTTCGGTCCCAGTCCGGCCCCAGTTCCCCCCAGTCCCGGTCCCAGTCCAGTCCCAGTCCGGTCCCAGTTCCCCCCAGTCCCGGCACCTTCAGCGTGTAGACGCGCTCGCCGCGCTCGTTCTCGTAGTACTGCAGGAACATGGCGCTGCCGCCGCCGCCGCAAGGCACGCTGGGAAGGGAGGGGGGGCGCAAGGCACGCTGGGAAGGGTGGGGGGGCGCAAGGCACGTTGGGAAGGGAGGGGGGGCGCAAGGCACGCTGGGAAGGGAGGGGGCGCAAGGCACGCTGGGAAGTGTAGTTCTGGGGGGGAGGGAGAGGGAGGGGCCCAGGCGTCCGGGAAAGGGGCCCAGGTGTCCGGGAAAGGGGCCCAGGCGTCCGGGAGAGGGGCCCAGGTGTCCGGGAAAAGGGGCCCAGGCGTCCGGGAGAGGGGCCCAGGCGTCCGGGGGGAGAGGGGCCCAGGCGTCCGGGAAAAGGGGCCCAGGCGTCCGGGAAAGAGGGGCCCAGGCGTCCGGGGGGAGAGGGGCCCCGGCGTCCGGGAAAAGGGGCCCAGGCGTCCGGGGGGAGAGGGGCCCCGGCGTCCGGGAAAAGGGGCCCAGGCGTCCGGGAAAGAGGGGCCCAGGCGTCCGGGAAAGAGGGGCCCAGGCGTCCGGGAAAAGGGGCCCAGGCGTCCGGGAAAGAGGGGCCCAGGCGTCCGGGAAAAGGGGCCCAGGCGTCCGGGAAAGAGGGGCCCAGGCGTCCGGGAAAGGGCCCAGGCGTCCAGGTTGGGGGGGGCCCAGGCGTCCGGGAAAAGGGCCCAGGCATCTGGGAAAGGGGCCCAGGAGTCCGGGAGAGGGGCCCAGGCGTCCGGGGAAAGGGCCCAGGTGTCCGGGAAAAGGGGCCCAGGCGTCTGGGAAGGGGCCCAGGTGTCCGGGAAAAGGGCCCAGGTGTCTGGGAAGGGGCCCAGGCGTCCGGGAAAAGGGCCCAGGTGTCCAGGGAGGGGCCCAGGTGTCCCAGAGAGGGGCCCAGGCGTCCGGGGGAGAGGCTCAGGGCCTCATTCACATGCTTCTTTGTTAAGGCCCGGACGCCTGGGCCCTTCCCCGGACGCCTGGGCCCCTCGTCCCGGATGTCTGGGCTCCTTCCCCGGACGCCTGGGCCCCTCTCCCTGTCCCCTCTTGACCCCCTTTCTGCCCCCCCCAGACCCTCCCCCACCCGGGGGCTCCCCACCCGTCATGGCCGCCCCGGAGCCGGGGCTCCTGCCCTACCTGGAGCAGCTCTGCGCCCACCACGACTTCCTGTGCCAGGTGGGGCAGGAGGGGCCCAGGTGTCCGGGGAGGGGCCCAGGCGTCCGGGAGGGGCCCAGGCGTCCGGGAGGGGCCCAGGCGTCCAGGGAAGGGGCCCAGGCGTCCGGGAGGGGCCCAGGCGTCCGGGAGGGGCCCAGGCGTCCAGGGAAGGGGCCCAGGCGTCCGGGAAGGGGCCCAGGTGTCCGGGGAGGGGCCCAGGTGTCCGGGGAAAGGGCCCAGGCGTCCGGGGAAGGGGCCCAGGCGTCCGGCTGCGCTCTCTCCCGCAGGCCGAGGCCGTGCTCTCCCCGCCCTTCCTGGCCGCCCTCCTGTCCCCGGAGCCCCTGCGCGACCCCCTGGCCCTGGCGGCGGAGCTGGAGGAGGAGCAGGGGCTCAGCCCCAGCCAGGTGCCCCGGACGCCTGGGCCCCTCCGGGGGCGGGGGAGGGGCTGCCTCACCCCCACCCCCCCCGCCCCGCCGCGTCGGCGGTGACGCCCGGCTCCTCTCGTCCCCGCAGCTGGCGGAGCGGCGCCTGCGGGAGCTCGGCCCCCCGGCCTCTTCCAAGATGGCCGCCGAGGGCCCCGTGGCCGCCAAGATGGCCGCCGCCGCCGAGGGCCCCGTGGCCGCCAAGATGGCCGACGGCACCGTGCGTGATGGCTCGGCCAACATGGCTGCCCCCGCGGAGCACCCCACGCCCGCCAAGATGGCCGCCAGCCCCGAGAGTGATGGCTCGGCCAATATGGCTGCCCCCGCGGAGCGCCTCGTGGCTGCCAAGATGGCCGCCGGCAGCGTGAGTGATGGTACACGCAACATGGCTGCCACCATGGAGCAACCCATGGCCTCCAATATGGCCGCTAGCCCCGTTAGTGATGACGTACCCAACATGGCCGCCGCTATGGAGCAACCAATAGTCTCCAAGATGCCCGCTAGGCCCATTAGTGATGCTACAACCAACATGGCTGCCCCCACGGAGGAGCCCATGGCCTCCAAGATGGCTGCCAGCGCCACGAGTGAGGACACGCCCAATATGGCTGCCGCGGCGGAGCTCCCTGGGGCCTCCAAGATGGCCGACAGCACCACGAGAGAGGCTACGCCCAAGATGGCTGCCGCAGAGCCTCTCACAGCCTCCAAGATGGCCGACAGCAGCGTGAGCGACCTCCCACCCAAGATGGCCGCCCCCGCGGAGCGCCCCGCATCCTCCAAGATGGCCGACAGCCCCATGAGTGAAGACGCATCCAATATGGCTGCCGCCACGGAGCGCCTGACACCTCCCAAGATGGCCGCCGGCCCCGTGAGCAGTGCCACGCCCAACATGGCCGCCGCCACGGCGCACCCTGCCCCCAAGATGGCCGCCAGCCCCGTGAGTGAGGACGCATCCAATGTGGCCGCCGCCACGGAGTGCCCCGCCCCCAAGATGGCCGCCCGCCCCGTGACCCGCCGCGCCAAGATGGCCGCCCGCTGCCACCCTCCCAAGATGGCCGCCGGCCCCGTGACCCGCCGCGCCGCCGCCAAGATGGCCGCCGAGCTCCGCCCCCCGGGCCCCACCGCGAAGATGGCCGCGGGGGCGGGGCCGGTTCGGGGGCGGGGCCGGCGCCGCGGCCATCTTGGGCGGGGGGGGCGGCGGCCATGATGGGGCCGTGTCGCTGTGGCCATCACGTGTCCCCGGTGCCACCACGTGTCCCCTCCCGTGTCCATCACGTGTCCGTCATGTGACCCGTGTCCTCCATGTTCTCCCATGACCCCCATGTCTCTGTCACCATGTCCGTGTCCTCCATGTCCCCATGTCCCCCCATGTCCTGATGTCCCCGTGTCCCCATGTCCCTGTCCCCGTGTCCCAACGTCCTATGTCCCCATGGCCACGTCTTCATGTCCCCGTGTCACATGTCCCCACGTCCCCATGTCCATCTCCACGTCCCCATGTCCTGATGTCCCCATGTCCCCACGTCCCCACGTCCATCTCCATGTCCCATGTCCCCATATCTCCGTGTCCCCACGTCCATCTCCATGTGCCCATGTCGTCCCCATGTCCTGTGTCCATGTCCCCATGTCCCATGTCCCCATATCCCACCTCCACGTCCCCATGTCCCATGTCCCCACGTCCATCTCCACGTCCATCTCCACGTCCCCATGTCCCATGTCACCATGTCCCACGTCCAGGTCCCCATGTCCATCTCCATGTGCCCATGTCGTCCCCATGTCCTATGTCCATGTCCCCATGTCCACGTCCCCATGTCCCGTGTCCCCATATCCCATCTCCACGTCCCCATGTCATCCCCATGTCCCCATGTCCTTATGTTCCATCTCCACGTCCCCATGTCGTCCCCATGTCCCATGTCCACGTCCCCGTGTCCCATGTCCCCACATCCATGTCCCATGTCCCATGTCCCACGTCCCCATGTCGTCCCCGTGTCCCATGTCCCCACATCCATGTCCCATGTCCCATGTCCCACGTCCCCATGTCGTCCCCGTGTCCCATGTCCCCACATCCATGTCTCATGTCCCATGTCCCCATATCTCCGTGTCCCCACGTCCATCTCCATGTGCCTATGTCGTCCCCATGTCCCCACGTCCCCATGTCCATCTCCATGTCCCCACGTTGTCCCCATGTCCCCACGTCCCCATGTCCATCTCCATGTGCCCATGTCGTCCCCATGTCCCATATCCCATGTTCCATGTCCATGTCCCAATGTCCCCATGTCCCATGTCCCCACGTCCATCTCCACGTCCCCATGTCGTCCCCGTGTCCCATGTCCCCATGTCCTGTGTCCCCACGTCCATCTCCACGTCCCCACATTGTCCCCGTGTCCCATGTCCATGTCCTCATGTCCCAAAGTCCCCACATCCATCTCCATGTCCCCATGTCCCACATCTCAATCTCCCCATGTCCCCATGTCCATCTCCACGTCCCCACGTTGTCCCCATGTCCATGTCCCCATGTCCTGTGTCCCCACGTCCATGTCCATGTCCCCATGTCCCATGTCCCCATGTCCCATGTCCCACATCTCCATGTCCCATGTCCCCACGTCCATCTCCACGTCCCCACGTTGTCCCCATGTCCCAAAGCCCCATGTCCCAATGTCCCCATGTCCATCTCCATGTCCCCATGTCCCCATGTCCCCATGTCCCAATGTCCCCATGTCCCCGCGTCCCACGTCCACGTCCCCACGTTGTCCCCATGTCCCATGTCCCCACGTCCCCGTGTCCCACGTCCACATCCCCACGTCCCAATGTCCCCATGTCCATCTCCATGTCCCCACGTTGTCCCCATGTCCCATGTCCCCATATCAGTGTCCCGTGTCCCCACGTCCCCACGTCGTCCCCGAGTCCCACGTCCATGTCCCCACGTCCCACGTCCATGTCCCACGTCCCCATGTCCCACGTCCCCACGTCCATCTCCACGTTCCCACGTTGTCCCCATGTCCCATGTCCCCATGTTGTCCCCATGTCCCAATATCCCCATGTCCCCACGTCCATCTCCATGTCCCCACATCGTCCCCATGTCCCACATGTCCCCATGTCCCCATGTCCCCATGTCCCCACGTCCCCACGTCCATCTCCACGTCCCCACGTCGTCCCCATGTCCCACGTCCATGTCCCCACGTCCCCATGTCCCCACATCGTCCCCACGTCCATCTCCACGTCCCCACGTCGTCCCCATGTCCCACGTCCATGTCCCCATGTCCCCATGTCCCCACATCGTCCCCACGTCCATCTCCACGTCCCCACGTTGTCCCCATGTCCCACGTCCATGTCCCCATGTCCCCATGTCCCCATGTCCATCTCCATGTCCCCACATCGTCCCCACGTCCATCTCCACGTCCCCACGTCGTCCCCATGTCCATGTCCATGTCCCCACGTCCCCATGTCCCACGTCCCCACGTCGTCCCCATGTCCCACGTCCATGTCCCCATGTCCCCATGTCCCCACGTCCCCACGTCCATCTCCACGTCCCCCCGTCGTCCCCGCGTCCCGTGTCCCCCCGTCGTCCCCCCGTGTCCCCCCCCGTCCCCAAGGCCACAGGCCACCGCTCGCCGCTCCGGCACCTTTATTGCCCCCGGGGCGGGGGGGTCGCCGGCCGCGGGGGGGGCACGTCGCCGCCGTCCTCGTCCTCGTCCTCGTTGGCGGTGGCCCGCGGCGGGACGTCGTCCTCGTTGGTGGCCCGCGGTGGCGGGGGGGGGACGTCGTCGCTGGTGGCCCCCGGCGGGGGGGGGCGGCAGGCCAGGCCGGCGGGGGCCTGGGCCTGGGGGCGGGGGCAGCGGCCGTTGACCACCAGCCCCAGCGGCGTGGCCACCCGCACCGCCGCGAAGGAGAAGCTCTGCGGGGGGACACCAGTCGCCACCAGTGACCTCCAGTGGCCACCAGTGACCTCCAGTAACCATCAGTAACCATCAGTGCTCACCAATAGCCACCAGTAACCACCAGTGGCCACCAGTGACCTCCAGTGGCCACCAGTAACCACCAGTGGCCACCAGGGACCACCAGGTACCACCAGGGACCACCAGTGCTCACCAATGGCCACCAGTAGCCACCAGTAACCATCAGTGGTCACCAGTGGCCACCAGGAACCACCAGTGACCACCAGTGGCCACCAGTGACCTCCAGTAACCACCAGTAACCACCAGTGGCCACCAGTGCTCACCAATAGCCACCAGTAACCACCAGTGGCCACCAGTAACCATCAGTGGTCACCAGTGACCTCCAGTAACCATCAGTGGTCACCAATAGCCACCAGTAACCATCAGTGCTCACCAGTGGCCACCAGGAACCACCAGTGACCACCAGTGGCCACCAGTGACCTCCAGTAACCACCAGTAACCACCAGTGGCCACCAGTAACCACCAGCAACCATCAGTGCTCACCATTAGCCACCAGTAACCACCAGTGGTCACCAGTAACCATCAGTGGCCACCAGTGACCACCAGGAACCACCTGTGGCCACCAGTGACCTCCAGTAACCACCAGTGACCTCCAGTAACCACCAGTGGTCACCAGTGACCTCCAGTAACCATCAGTGCTCACCAATAGCCACCAGTAGCTACCAGTAACCATCAGTGGTCGCCAGTGACCACCAGGAACCACCTGTGGCCACCAGTGACCTCCAGTAACGACCAGTGGTCACCAGTGATCTCCAGTAACCACCAGTAACCACCAGTGGTCACCAGTAACCATCAGTGGTCACCAGGGGCCACCAGTGACCACCAGGAACCACCTGTGGCCACCAGTAACCACCAGTGAGCATCAATGGCCACCAGTAGCCTCCAATGAGCATCAATGGCCACCAGGGACCACCAATGGCCACCAGTAACCACCAGTGGCCACCAGTAACCACCAATGGCCACCAGTAACCATCAGTGGCCACCAGTGACCACCCATAGCCACCAGTGAGCATCAATGGCCACCAGTAGCCACCAATGAGCATCAATGGCCACCAATGGCCACCAGGGACCACCAATGGCCACCAGTAACCACCAGTGACCACCAGTAACCATCAGTGCTCACCAATAGCCACCAGTAACCACCAGTAACCACCAGTAACCACCAGTAACCACCAGTGGCCACCAGTGACCACCAATAGCCACCAATGAGCATCAATGGCCACCAGTAGCCACCAGTAACCACCAGTGACCACCAATGATCACCAGTGACCACCAGTAAGCACCAGTAAGCACCAGTAACCATCAGTGGTCACCAAGGACCATCAGTGACCATCAGTGGCCACCAGAGATCACCACTGGCCACCAGTGACCACCAGTAACCACCAGTGACCACCAGTGAACACCAATAGCCACCAGTGACCACCAGTGACCACCAATGACCACCAGTAACCATCAGTGCTCACCAATAGCCACCAGTAACCATCAGTGGTCACCAGTGACCACCCATAGCCACCAGTGAGCATCAATGGCCACCAGTAGCCACCAATGAGCATCAATGGCCACCAATGGCCACCAGGGACCACCAATGGCCACCAGTAACCACCAGTGACCTCCAGTAACCATCAGTGCTCACCAATAGCCACCAGTGGCCACCAGTAACCACCAGTAACCACCAGTAACCACCAGTGGCCACCAGTGACCACCAATAGCCACCAATGAGCATCAATGGCCACCAGTAGCCACCAGTAACCACCAGTGACCACCAATGATCACCAGTGACCACCAGTAAGCACCAGTAAGCACCAGTAACCATCAGTGGTCACCAAGGACCATCAGTGACCATCAGTGGCCACCAGAGATCACCACTGGCCACCAGTGACCACCAGTAACCACCAGTGACCACCAGTGAACACCAATAGCCACCAGTGACCACCAGTAACCACCAGTGGCGACCAGTAACCACCAATGAGCATCAATAGCCACCAGTGACCACCAATGAGCACCAGTGGCCACCAGTGCCCGCCCCCAGTGCCCCCAGTGCCTCCCAGTGCCCCCCAGTGCCCCAATCCCTCTCCCAGTGCCTCCCAGTACCTCCCAGTGCCCCCAATCCTCCTCCCAGGGCCCCCAATCCCTCTCCCAGTGCCCCCAGTCCTTCTCCCAGTGCCCCCCAGTGCCCCAATCCCTCTCCCAGTGCCTCCCAGTACCTCCCAGTGCCCCCAATCCTCCTCCCAGTGCCCTCCCAGTGCCTCCCAGTGCCCCCAATCCTCCTCCCAGTGCCCCCCAGCACCCTCCCAGTGCCTCCCAGTGCCCCCAATCCCTCTCCCAGTGCCCCATATCCTCCTCCCAGTGCCCCCCAGTGCCCTCCCAGTGCCTCCCAGTGCCCCATACCCTCCTCCCAGTGCCCCATACCCTCCTCCCAGTGCCTCCCAGTCCCCCCAGTGCCCCATACCCTCCTCCCAGTGCCTCCCAGCGCCCTCCCAGTGCTCCCAGTGCCCCATACCCTCCTCCCAGTGCCTCCCAGTCCCCTCCCAGTGCTCCCAGTGCCCCCCCCGGCGCTCACCTGGCCCTGGTGCTGGACGTGGTGCTGGCGCAGGTGGGGCTCGGGCACGGCCACGGCGTCGCCCACCAGCACCCCCCAGCCCGGCGCCGCGTTGTACACGCACACGGCCACCGCCGTCCCCGCCCCGTCCGCCAGCCCCAGCGTGCTGCGCCCGCACACGCGTGTCACCCCACACGCGTGTGCCGGCCTGACCCCCCCCCCCCACTTCTCGGGGCCCCGCGGGGGGAGTTGTGGGGCTGGGAGCGGCGGGGGGGGGGGCGGGGACACGCGTGGGGCGGCGGGAGCGGCATGGCGGCGCACACGCGTGTCCCCGCACACGCGTGTGCAAGCGTGTCACCCTCCTAAAGGGCCCTAGGGGGGAGTTATGGGGCTGGGAGCGCCGTGGGGCAGCTATGGGGTGACCGTGAGCCCCATGGGGACCCTGGTGACACGGAGGGGGCTCCCTGTGTCACACACGCGTGTCCCCGCACATGCGTGTTAGCCTGTGTCACCCTCCTAGACGGCCCTAGGGGGGAGTTATGGGGCTGGGAGCGCCGTGGGGCAGCCATGGGGCGACCGCGAGCCCCGTGGGGACCCCGGGGACCCCGAGGGGAGCTCCCTGTACGGCACAGGCGTGTCCCCGCACACGCGTGTTAGCCCGTGTCACCCTCCCTAGACGGCCCCAGGGGGGAGATATGGGGCCGGGAGCGCCGTGGGGCAGCCGTGGGGTGACCGGGAGCCCCGTGGGGACCCTGGTGACACGGAGGGGGCTCCCTATGTCACACATACGTGTCCCCGCACACGCGTGTTAGCCCGTGTCACCCTCCTAGACGGCCCCAGGGGGGAGTTACGGGGCTGGGAGCGCCGTGGGGCAGCCGTGGGGCGACCGGGAGCCCCGTGGGGATCCTGGTGACACGGTGGGGGCTCCCTGTGTCACACACGCGTGTCCCTGCACACGCGTGTGTAAGTGTGTCACCCTCCTAAAAGGCCCTAGGAAGGAGATATGGGGCTGGGAGCGCCGTGGGGCAGCCGTGGGGCGACCGCGACCCCCGTGGGCACCCTGGGGACACCGAGGGGGGCTCCCCGTATGGCACACGCGTGTCCCCGCACACGCGTGTTAGCCCGTGTCACCCTCCTAGATGGCCCCAGGGGGGAGATACGGGGCCGGGAGCGCCGTGGGGCAGCCGTGGGGCGACCGCGAGCCCCGTGGGGACCCTGGTGACACGGAGGGGGCTCCCTATGTCACACATACGTGTCCCCGCACACGCGTGTTAGCCCGTGTCACCCTCCTAGATGGCCCCAGGGGTGAGTTACGGGGCTGGGAGCGCCGTGGGGCAGCCGTGGGGCGACCGCGAGCCCCGTGGGGACCCTGGGGACACCGAGGGGGGCTCCACGCTTCGAACACGCGTGTCCCCGCACACGCGTGTTAGCCCGTGTGACCCTCCTAGACGGCCCTAGGGGGGAGTTATGGGGCCGGGAGCACCGTGGGGCAGCCGTGGGGCGACCGCGACCCCCGCGGGGACCCCAGGGACCCTGAGGGGGGCTCCCTGTATGGCACACGCGTGTCCCCGCACACGCGTGTCAGCCCGTGTCACCCTCCTAGACGGCCCCAGGGGGGAGATATGGGGCTGGGAGCGCCGTGGGGCAGCCATGGGGTGACCGGGAGCCCTGTGGGGACCCTGGGGACACCAAGGGGGCCTCCCTGCTTCGCACACGCATGTCCCCGCACACGCGTGTGTAAGCGTGTCACCCTCCTGAAAGGCCCTAGGAGGGAGATATGGGGCTGGGAGCGCCATGGGGCAGCTATGGGGTGACCGTGACCCCCACAGGGACCCTGGGGACGCCGAGGGGAGCTCCCCGCTTCGCACACGCGTGTCCCCGCACACGTGTGTTAGCCCGTGTCACCCTCCTAGATGGCCCCAGGGGGGAGATACAGGGCCGGCATCGCCGTGGGGCAGCCGTGGGGCGACCACGAGCCCCGCGGGGACCCCGGGGACACGGAGGGGGGCTCCCTGCTTCGCACACGCGTGTCCCCGCACACGTGTGTTAGCCCGTGTCACCCTCCTAAAGGGCCCTAGGGGGGAGTTATGGGGCTGGGAGCGCCGTGGGGCAGCCGTGGGGCGACCGCGACCCCCGTGGGGACCCTGGGGACACCGAGGGGGGCTCCCCGCTTCGCACACGCGTGTCCCCGCACACGCGTGTTAGCCCGTGTCACCCTCCTAAAGGGCCCTAGGGGGGAGTTGTGGGGCTGGGAGCGGCGGGGGGGGGGCGGGGAGGCGCGTGGGGCGGCGGGAGCAGCATGGCGGCGCACACGCGTGTCCCCGCACACGCGTGTGCAAGCGTGTCACCCTCCTAGATGGCCCCAGGGGGGAGATGTGGGGCTGGGAGCGCCGTGGGGCAGCCGTGGGGCGACCGTGACCCCCACAGGGACCCTGGGGACCCTGAGGGGGGCTCCCTGTATGGCACACGCGTGTCCCCGCACACACGTGTTAGCCCGTGTCACCCTCCTAAAGGGCCCTAGGGGGGAGTTATGGGGCTGGGAGCAGCGGGGGGGGGGGCGGGGACACGCGTGGGGGGCAGCGCGGGGCGCCGGGAGCGGCATGGCGGCGCACACGCGTGTCACTGCACACGCGTGTGCAAGCGTGTCACCCTCCTAGATGTCCCCGGGGGGAGATATGGGGCTGGGAGCGCCGTGGGGCAGCTATGGGGCGACCACGAGCCCCGCGGGGACCCTGGTGACACGGAGGGGGCTCCCTGTGTCACACACACGTGTCCCCGCACACGCGTGTTAGCCCGTGTCACCCTCCTAGATGGCCCCAGGAGGGAGTTATGGGGCTGGGAGCGATGTGGGGCAGCCGTGGGGTGACCGTGACCCCCGTGGGGACCCTGGTGACACCGAGGGGGGCTCCACGCTTTGCACACGCGTGTCCCCGCACACGCGTGTCACCCCGTGCCACCCTCCTAAAGGGCCCTAGGGGGGAGATACGGGGCCGGGAGCGCCGTGGGGCAGCCGTGGGGTGACCGCGACCCCCGCGGGGACCCTGGTGACACGGAGGAGGCTCCCCGTACGGCACAGGCGTGTCCCCGCACACACGTGTTAGCCCGTGTCACCCTCCTAGACGGCCCTAAGGGGGAGTTATGGGGCTGGGAGCGCCGTGGGGCAGCCGTGGGGTGACCGCGACCCCCACAGGGACCCTGGTGACCCCGAGGGGGGCTCCCTGCTTCACACACGCGTGTCCCCGCACACGCGTGTTAGCCCGTGTCACCCTCCTACACGGCCCCAGGGGTGAGTTCTGGGGCTGGGAGCGCCGTGGGGCAGCCGTGGGGTGACCGCGAGCCCCGTGGGGACCCCAGGGACGCCGAGGGGAGCTCCCTGTATGGCACACGCGTGTCCCCGCACACGCGTGTTAGCCCGTGTCACCCTCCTAAAGGGCCCTAGGGGGGAGTTATGGGGCTGGGAGCGCCGTGGGGCAGCCGTGGGGTGACTGCGACCCCCACAGGGACCCTGGTGACCCCGAGGGGGGCTCCCTGCTTCACACACGCGTGTCCCCGCACACGCGTGTTAGCCCGTGTCACCCTCCTACACGGCCCCAGGGGTGAGTTCTGGGGCTGGGAGCGCCGTGGGGCAGCCGTGGGGTGACCGGGAGCCCCGTGGGGACCCCAGGGACGCCGAGGGGAGCTCCCTGTATGGCACAGGCGTGTCCCCGCACACGCGTGTTAGCCCGTGTCACCCTCCTAGACGGCCCCAGGGGGGAGTTATGGGGCTGGGAGCGCCGTGGGGCAGCCGTGGGGTGACCGGGAGCCCCACAGGGACCCTGGGGACCCTGAGGGGGGCTCCCTGTATGGCACACGCGTGTCCCCGCACACGCGTGTTAGCCCGTGTCACCCTCCTAAAGGGCCCTAGGTGGGAGATATGGGGCTGGGAGCGCCGTGGGGCAGCCGTGGGGTGACCACGAGCCCCGCGGGGACCCCAGGGACATGGAGGGGGCTCCCTGTATGGCACACGCGTGTCCCCGCACACGCGTGTTAGCCCGTGTCACCCTCCTAAAGGGCACTAGGGGGGAGTTATGGGGCTGGGAGCGCCGTGGGGCAGCCGTGGGGTGACCGGGAGCCCCGCGGGGACCCCAGTGACACGGAGGGGGCTCCCCGCTTCGCACACGCGTGTCCCCGCACACGCGTGTGTAAGTGTGTCACCCTCCTAAAAGGCCCTAGGTGGGAGATATGGGGCTGGGAGCGCCATGGGGCAGCTATGGGGCGACCGCGAGCCCCGCGGGGACCCCGGGGACACGGAGGGGGGCTCCCTGTATGGCACACGCGTGTCCCCGCACACGCGTGTTAGCCCGTGACACCCTCCTAGACGGCCCCAGGGGGGAGATATGGGGCTGGGAGCGCCGTGGGGCAGCCGTGGGGTGACATGGAGCCCCGTGGGGACCCTGGGGACACGGAGGGGGCTCCCTGTGTCACACACGGGTGTCCCCGCACACGCGTGTCAGCCCGTGTCACCCTCCTAGACGGCCCCAGGGGGGAGTTATGGGGCTGGGAGCGCCGTGGGGCAGCTATGGGGTGACCGTGACCCCCACAGGGACCCTGGGGACCCTGAGAGGAGCTCCACGCTTCGAACACGCGTGTCCCCGCACACGCGTGTGCAAGCGTGTCACCCTCCTAGACGGCCCCAGGGGGGAGATATGGGGCTGGGAGCGCCGTGGGGCAGCCGTGGGGTGACATGGAGCCCCGTGGGGACCCTGGGGACACGGAGGGGGCTCCCTGTGTCACACACGGGTGTCCCCGCACACGCGTGTCAGCCCGTGTCACCCTCCTAGACGGCCCCAGGGGGGAGTTATGGGGCCGGGAGCACCGTGGGGCAGCCGTGGGGCGACCGCGACCCCCGCGGGGACCCCAGGGACCCTGAGGGGGGCTCCCTGTATGGCACACGCGTGTCCCCGCACACGCGTGTCAGCCCGTGTCACCCTCCTAGACGGCCCCAGGGGGGAGTTATGGGGCTGGGAGCGCCGTGGGGCAGCCATGGGGTGACCGTGACCCCCGTGGGGACCCTGGTGACACCGAGGGGGGCTCCCCGTATTGCACACGCGTGTCCCCGCACACGCGTGTTAGCCCATGTCACCCTCCTAGACGTCCCCAGGGGGGAGATACGGGGCTGGGAGCGCCGTGGGGCAGCCGTGGGGCGACCGCGACCCCCGCGGGGACCCCGGGGACACGGAGAGACCCCCCCCCGCGCCCCCCCCCCCGCGCACACGCGTGTACTCACAAGGGCACCCGCTCGTGGGGCGTGAGGCTGAAGAGCACCCGGCCCAGCAGGGCCCGGCCGGGGTTGGGGCCGGGGCGCAGGGCGGCCACGGGGGCGGGCGACGGCCCCCCCGGGCGGCCCAGGGGGCCCAGGAGGGCGGGGGGCAGCGGCGCCAGCAGCCCCCGCAGCCGCCGCCCCCCCACCTTGCCCTGCGGGGACAGGCGGTGGCATTAAGGACGGGGGGGGGACACGCGTGTGGGGACGTGTCGCCCGCCCGTGTCATCCCCCTCATCCCGTGTGCTTCCGTGTTTCTGTATGTTCTTCCATGTTTTCCGTATTCCTCCGTGTCCCCCCGTGTCCCTCCATGTCCCTCCATGTCCCCCCATGTCCCCCATGTCCCTCCATGTCCCCCCATGTCCCCCCATGTCCCTCCATGTCCCTCCATGTCCCTCCATGTCCCCCCATGTCCCCCCATGTCCCTCCATGTCCCCCCATGTCCCTCCATGTCCCTCCATGTCCCCCCATGCCCCCCCATGTCCCTCCATGTCCCCCATGTCCCTCCATGTCCCTCCATGTCCCCCATGTCCCTCCATGTCCCTCCATGTCCCCCCATGTCCCCCATGTCCCTCCATGTCCCTCCGTGTCCCCCATGTCCCTCCATGTCCCCCATGTCCCTCCATGTCCCTCCGTGTCCCCCATGTCCCTCCATGTCCCCCATGTCCCTCCATGTCCCTCCATGTCCCCCATGTCCCTCCATGTCCCTCCATGTCGCCCATGTCCCCCCATGTCCCTCCATGTCCCTCCATGTCCCCCATGTCCCTCCATGTCCCATGTCCCCCCATGTCCCCCCATGTCCCTCCATGTCCCCCATGTCCCTCCATGTCCCATGTCCCCCCATGTCCCCCCATGTCCCTCCATGTCCCTCCATGTCCCCCATGTCCCTCCATGTCCCCCCATGTCCCCCCATGTCCCTCCATGTCCCTCCATGTCCCCCCATGTCCCTCCATGTCCCCCCACATCCCCCATGTCCCCCCATGTCCTCCATGTCCCCCATGTCCCTCCATGTCCCCCATGTCCCTCCATGTCCCATGTCCCCCCATGTCCCCCCATGTCCCTCCATGTCCCTCCATGTCCCCCATGTCCCTCCATGTCCCCCCATGTCCCCCCATGTCCCTCCATGTCCCCCATGTCCCTCCATGTCCCCCCATGTCCCCCCATGTCCCTCCATGTCCCCCCACATCCCCCATGTCCCCCCATGTCCTCCATGTCCCCCATGTCCCTCCATGTCCCCCATGTCCCTCCATGTCCCCCCATGTCCCCCATGTCCCCCCATGTCCTCCATGTCCCCCATGTCCCTCCATGTCCCCCATGTCCCTCCATGTCCCCCCATGTCCCCCATGTCCCCCATGTCCCCCCATGTCCCCCATGTCCCTCCATGTCCCCCCATGTCCCTCCATGTCCCCCATGTCCCTCCATGTCCCCCCATGTCCCCCATGTCCCCCATGTCCCTCCATGTCCCCCCATGTCCCTCCATGTCCCCCATGTCCCTCCATGTCCCTCCATGTCCCCCATGTCCCCCCATGTCCCTCCATGTCCCTCCATGTCCCCCAATGTCCCCCCATGTCCCCCATGTCCCTCCATGTCCCCCCATGTCCCTCCATGTCCCTCCATGTCCCTCATGTCCCCCCATGTCCCCCATGTCCCTCCATGTCCCCCCATGTCCCTCCATGTCCCTCCATGTCCCCCAATGTCCCCCCATGTCCCCCATGTCCCTCCATGTCCCCCCATGTCCCTCCATGTCCCTCCATGTCCCTCATGTCCCCCCATGTCCCTCCATGTCCCTCATGTCCCCCATGTCCCTCCATGTCCCCCCATGTCCCTCCATGTCCCCCCATGTCCCTCCATGTCCCTCCATGTCCCTCATGTCCCCCATGTCCCTCCATGTCCCCCCATGTCCCTCCATGTCCCCCATGTCCCCCCATGTCCCTCCATGTCCCTCCATGTCCCCCCATGTCCCTCCATGTCCCCCCGTGTCCCCCCGTGTCCCCCCATGTCCCTCCATGTCCCCCATGTCCCTCCATGTCCCCCCATGTCCCCCATGTCCCCCCATGTCCCTCCATGTCCCCCCATGTCCATGTCCCCCCATGTCCCCCCATGTCCCCCCATGTCCCCCCATGTCCCTCCATGTCCCCCATGTCCCTCCATGTCCCCCCATGTCCCTCCATGTCCCCCATGTCCCCCCATGTCCCTCCATGTCCCCCATGTCCCCCCATGTCCCTCCATGTCCCCCCGTGTCCCCCCGTGTCCCCCCATGTCCCTCCATGTCCCCCATGTCCCTCCATGTCCCCCCATGTCCCCCATGTCCCCCCATGTCCCCCCATGTCCCCCCATGTCCCTCCATGTCCCCCATGTCCCTCCATGTCCCCCCATGTCCCCCATGTCCCCCCATGTCCCTCCATGTCCCCCATGTCCCTCCATGTCCCTCCATGTCCCCCCATGTCCCCTCCATGTCCCCCCGTGTCCCCCCGTGTCCCCCCATGTCCCTCCATGTCCCCCATGTCCCTCCATGTCCCCCATGTCCCATTTCCCTCCATGTCCCCCCAAGTCCCCCATGTCCGTCCATGTCCCCCATGTCCCCCCATGTCCCTCCATGTCCCCCCATGTCCCCCATGTCCCCCCGTGTCCCTCCGTGTCCCTCCGTGTCCCTCCGTGTCCCCCCGTGTCCCTCCATGTCCCTCCATGTCCTCCATGTCCCTCCGTGTCCCCCCGTGTCCCTCCATGTCCCTCCATGTCCTCCATGTCCCTCCATGTCCCCCCATGTCCCTCCATGTCCCCCCATGTCCCCCCATGTCCCTCCATGTCCCCCCATGTCCCTCCATGTCCCCCATGTCCCCCATGTCCCTCCATGTCCCCCCGTGTCCCCCCGTGTCCCTCCATGTCCCTCCATGTCCCCCATGTCCCCCCATGTCCCCCCATGTCCCTCCATGTCCCCCCATGTCCCCCCATGTCCCCCATGTCCCCCCATGTCCCCCCATGTCCCTCCATGTCCCTCCATGTCCCCCATGTCCCCCCATGTCCCCCCATGTCCCTCCATGTCCCTCCATGTCCCCCCATGTCCCTCCATGTCCCATGTCCCCCCATGTCCCCCATGTCCCCCCATGTCCCTCCATGTCCCCCCATGTCCCCCATGTCCCCCCGTGTCCCTCCGTGTCCCTCCGTGTCCCCCCGTGTCCCTCCATGTCCCTCCATGTCCTCCATGTCCCTCCATGTCCCCCCATGTCCCTCCATGTCCCTCCATGTCCCCCATGTCCCCCATGTCCCTCCATGTCCCCCCGTGTCCCCCCGTGTCCCTCCATGTCCCTCCATGTCCCTCCATGTCCCCCATGTCCCTCCATGTCCCTCCATGTCCCCCATGTCCCTCCATGTCCCCCCATGTCCCTCCATGTCCCTCCATGTCCCCCATGTCCCCCCATGTCCCTCCATGTCCCCCCATGTCCCTCCATGTCCCTCCATGTCCCCCCATGTCCCCCATGTCCCCCATGACCCTCCATGTCCCCCATGTCCCCCCATGTCCCCCCATGTCCCTCCATGTCCCCCCATGTCCCCCATGTCCCCCCATGTCCCCCATGTCCCTCCATGTCCCTCCATGTCCCTCCATGTCCCCCCATGTCCCCATCTCCCCGTGTCCCCAACGTCCCCCCCGTGTCCCCAACGTCCCCACCGTGTCCCCAACGTCCCCCCCGCGTCCCCAACGTCCCCACCGCGTCCCCAACGTCCCCCCCCTGCGTCCCCAACGTCCCCCCCGTGTCCCCAACGTCCCCCCCGCGTCCCCAACGTCCCCACCGCGTCCCCAACGTCCCCCCCCTGCGTCCCCAACGTCCCCACCGCGTCCCCAACGTCCCCCCCCTGCGTCCCCAACGTCCCCCGCGTCCCCAACGTCCCCCCCGCGTCCCCAACGTCCCCCGCGTCCCCAACGTCCCCCCCGTGTCCCCAACGTCCCCCCCCGCATCCCCAACGTCCCCCCCGCGTCCCCAGCGTCCCCCCCATGTCCCCAACGTCCCCCCCCCCGCGTCCCCAACGTCCCCCCCGCGTCCCCAGCGTCCCCCCCCCCGCGTCCCCTCGCACCCGATTGGCCAGCAGGGCGCAGAGGCGGCCCAGGTAGTCGAGCAGGCGGCCGTGGCGCAGCCGGGGCTCGGCCCAGCCGGGCTCCAGGGCGGCCGCCCGGGCGAAGCCGTCCAGCGCCGCCCCGTAGCGCTCCTCGTACTGCAGCAGCTGCGGACACGCCCCCCTCAGCCCCCTGGCCACGCCCACCGGGCCGCGGGCCACGCCCACTGTCTGTAGGCCCCGCCCACCGCCCCGCAACCCCGCCCCCGGGTCCCCCCATGGGCTCCTAACCTGGTGCCTGGGGGCTTCTAGGATGCTTAGCTCCGCCCACATGGTCCCCAGACACGCCCACCTCAGCCCTAGCCACGCCCATGCGGCCACAGGCCACACCCACTGCCCATAGGCCCCGCCTACTGTCCCACAACCCCAGCCCCTGGTCCCCCCATGGGCTCCTAACCTGGTCCCTGGGGGCTTCTGGGACTCCTGGCCACGCCCATGCAGCCCCTGGCCACGCCCACATGGCCCCGGCCACGCCCACTGGTCCCTGGACACGCCCACCGCCCGTAGGCCCCGCCTACCGCCCCGCAACCCCGCCCCCGGGTCCCCCCATGGGCTCCTAACCTGGTCCCTGGGGGCTTCCGGGATGCTTAGCTCCGCCCACATGGTCCCCAGACACGCCCACATGGCCCCTGGCCACGCCCACATGGCCCCTGGACACGCCCACTGGTCCCTGGACACGCCCACCGCCCGTAGGCCCCGCCCACCGCCCCGCAACCCCGCCCCCGGGTCCCCCCATGGGCTCCTGGCCTGGTCCCTGGGGGCTTCCGGGATGCTTAGCTCCGCCCATGCAGCCCCTGGCCACGCCCACTGGTCCCCGGCCACGCCCACGCGGCCACAGGCCACGCCCACTGTCTGTAGGCCCCGCCCACCGCCCCACAACCCCGCCCCCGGGTCCCCCCATGGGCTCCTGGCCTGGTCCCTGGGGGCTTCCGGGATGCTTAGCTCCACCCATGCAGCCCCTGGCCACGCCCACGCAGCCACAGGCCACGCCCACTGCCCATAGGCCCCGCCTACCGCCCCGCAACCCCGCCCCCGGGTCCCCCCCATGGGCTCCTGGCCTGGTCCCTGGGGGCTTCCGGGATGCTTAGCTCCGCCCACATGGTCCCCAGACACGCCCACATGGCCCCCGGACACGCCCACTGGTCCCTGGACACGCCCACCGCCCATAGGCCCCGCCTACCGCCCCGCAACCCCACCCCCGGGTCCCCCCATGGGCTCCTGGCCTGGTCCCTGGGGGCTTCTGGGACTCCTGGCCACGCCCATGCAGCCCCTAGCCACGCCCACCGGGCCGCAGGCCACGCCCACTGTCTGTAGGCCCCGCCTACCGCCCCGCAACCCCGCCCCCGGGTCCCCCCATGGGCTCCTGGCCTGGTCCCTGGGGGCTTCCGGGATGCTTAGCCCCGCCCACATAGTCCCCAGACACGCCCACCTCAGCCCTGGCCACGCCCACGCGGCCACAGGCCACACCCACTGCCCATAGGCCCCGCCTACTGTCCCACAACCCCACCCCCGGGTCCCCCCATGGGCTCCTAACCTGGTCCCTGGGGGCTTCTGGGATGCTTAGCTCCGCCCACATGGTCCCCACACACGCCCACCTCAGCCCTAGCCACGCCCACCGGGCCACAGGCCACGCCCACTGCACATAGGCCCCACCTACTGTCCCACAACCCCGCCCCCGGGTCCCCCCATGGGCTCCTGGCCTGGTCCCTGGGGGCTTCCGGGACTCCTGGCCCCGCCCATGCAGCCCCTGGCCACGCCCACATGGCCCCCGGACACGCCCACTGGTCCCTGGACACGCCCACTGCCCGTAGGCCCCGCCTACCGCCCCGCAACCCCGCCCCCGGGTCCCCCCATGGCCTCCTGGCCTGGTCCCTGGGGGCTTCCGGGACTCCTGGCCCCGCCCATGCAGCCCCTGGCCACGCCCACTGGTCCCTGGCCACGCCCACTGGTCCCTGGACACACCTACTGCCCATAGGCCCCGCCTACCGCCCCACAACCCCGCCCCCGGGTCCCCCCATGGGCTCCTGGCCTGGTCCCTGGGGGCTTCTGGGATGCTTAACTCCACCCACATGGTCCCCAGACACGCCCACCAGCCTCAGGCCCCGCCCACCACCCCCTGAGGGCTTCCTGAACCCCTGGCCCTGCCCACTGAGCCCTTGGCTCCGCCCACCCGGCCCCTGGCTCCGCCCACTCGGCTCCTGGCTGCCCGCACTGGGGTCCTGAGGGCTTCCGGGAGCCCTGGCCCCGCCCACACTGCCTCTAGCTCCGCCCACACGGCCCCTGGCTCCGCCCACACGGCCTCCGCGGTCTCCCTGCCTGCCCCATGGCATCCCCTGCCCCACGGCGCCCTCCCACCCCATGGCCTCCCTCCTGCCCCATAGCCTCCCTCCCTGCCCCATAGCAGCTCCCCCTGCCCCATAGCGACCCCCTGCCCCATAGCAACCCCCTGCCCCGCGGCATCTCCCCCTGCCCCATGGCATCTCCCCCGCCCCACAGCACCCCCCTGCCCCATAGCATCCCCCCTGCCCCATAGCATCCCCCCGCCCCATAGCATGCTCCCCGTCCCATAGCACCCCGCTGCCCCACGGCATCCCCCCCTGCCCCACAGCACCCTCCCTGCCCCATATCTCCCCCAGCCCCACAGCACCCTCCCTGCCCCATAGCACCCTCCCTGCCCCATAGCACCCCCCACCCCACAGCACACTCCCTGCCCCATAGCACCCCCCTGCCCCACAACACCCTCCCTGCCCCATAGCACCCTCCCTGCCCCATAGCACCCCCCCGCCCCACAGCACCCTCCCTGCCCCATAGCACCCCCCCGCCCCACAGCACCCTCCCTGCCCCACGGCGCCGCCCACCGTGGCCCGGTTGAGGTGCAGGTCCGGGTTCTTGGCCGCCTCCGGATCCACCTTCTCCTGGGGGGGGGGGAAGGGGGCGTCAGCCCCACGGCGCGGCCGGCCCCATAGCTGCCCCATAGCACCCCCCAGCCCCATAGCTGCCCCATAGCACCCCCCAGCCCCATAGCACCCCATAGAGACCCCCCAGCCCCATAGCACCCCATAGAGACCCCCCAGCCCCATAGCTGCCCCATAGCACCCCCCAGCCCCATAGCTGCCCCATAGCACCCCCCAGCCCCATAGCACCCCATAGAGACCCCCCAGCCCCATAGCCCCCCATAGAGACCCCCCAGCCCCATAGCTGCCCCATAGCACCCCCAGCCCCATAGCGCCCCATAGCACCCCCCAGCCCCATAGCACCCCATAGAGACCCCCCAGCCCCATAGCTGCCCCATAGCACCCCCCAGCCCCATAGCCCCCCACAGGGAGCCCCCAGCCCCATAGCTGCCCCATAGCACCCCCCAGCCCCATAGCCCCCCATAGGGACCCCCCAGCCCCATAGCGCCCCATAGAGACCCCCCAGCCCCATAGCACCCCCATAGGGACCCCCCAGCCCCATAGCCCCCCATAGCACCCCCCAGCCCCATAGCCCCCCATAGAGACCCCCCAGCCCCATAGCCCCCCATAGGGACCCCCCAGCCCCATAGCGCCCCATAGAGACCCCCCAGCCCCATAGCACCCCCATAGGGACCCCCCAGCCCCATAGCGCCCCATAGCACCCCCCAGCCCCATAGCCCCCACAGGGACCCCCCAGCCCCATAGCACCCCACAGCACCCCCAGCCCCATAGCCCCCCATAGAGACCCCCCAGCCCCATAGCCCCCCATAGCACCCCCCAGCCCCATAGCGCCCCATAGCACCCCCCAGCCCTATAGCTGCCCCATAGCACCCCCCAGCCCCATAGCCCCCCATAGAGACCCCCCAGCCCCATAGCGCCCCATAGCACCCCCCAGCCCCATAGCCCCCCACAGGGAGCCCCCAGCCCCATAGCTGCCCCATAGAGACCCCCCAGCCCCATAGCTGCCCCATAGCACCCCCCAGCCCCATAGCCCCCCATAGAGACCCCCAGCCCCATAGCCCCCCACAGGGCCCCCCCAGCCCCATAGCCCCCCATAGAGACCCCCAGCCCCATAGCCCCCCACAGGGCCCCCCCAGCCCCATAGCTGCCCCATAGCACCCCCCAGCCCCATAGCCCCCCACAGGGACCCCCAGCCCCATAGCTGCCCCATAGCACCCCCCAGCCCCATAGCCCCCCACAGGGAGCCCCCAGCCCCACGGCGTGCTCCATAGCTGCCCCACAACACCCCATAGTGCCCCATAACCCCCCATAGCGCCCCATAGGACCCCCATAGCCCCCCATAAAGACCCCCCAGCCCCATAGCTACCCCATAGCTGCCCCACAACACCCCATAGCAGCCCATAGCAGCCCCATAGCCCCCCATAGGACCCCCCAGCCCCATAGCTGCCCCATAGCAGCCCCACAACACCCCATAGCACCCCATAGCCCCCCCATAGGGCCCCCCCAGCCCCATAGCGCCCCATAGCGACCCATAGTCCCCCATAGGGCTTCCCGGAGCCCCATAGCCCCCCATAGAGACCCCCCCAGCCCCATAGCTGCCCCATAGCAGCCCCACAACACCCCATAAGCCCCATTGCCCCCCATAGAGCCCCCCCAGCCCCATAGCTGCCCCATAGCAACCCCACAACACCCCACAACACCCCATAGCCCCCCCATAGGGCCCCCCAGCCCCATAGCTGCCCCATAACAGCCCCACAACACCCCATAGCACCCCATAGCCCCCCCATAGTGACCCCCCAGCCCCATAGCTGCCCCATAGCGACCCATAGTCCCCCATAGGGCCCCCCAGCCCCATAGCTGCCCCATAGCAGCCCCACAACACCCCATAGAAGCCCATAGCGCCCCATAGAGACCCCCCAGCCCCATAGCTGCCCCACAACACCCCATAACCCCCCATAGCCCCCCCATAGGGCCCCCTCAGCCCCATAGCTGCCCCACAGCCACCCCATAACACCCCATAGCCCCCCATAGCCCCCCATAGGGCCCCCCCAGCCCCATAGCTGCCCCATAGCGACCCATAGTCCCCCATAGGACTTCCCTGAGCCCCATAGGCCCCCCATAGGGCCCCCCATAGGGCCCCCCAGCCCCATAGCTGCCCCATAGCAGCCCCACAACACCCCATAGCAGCCCATAGCAGCCCCATAGGCCCCCATAGAGACCCCCCAGCCCCATAGCTGCCCCATAGCTGCCCCATAGCAGCCCAACACCCCATAACCCCCCATAGCCCCCCATAGAGACCCCCAGCCCCATAGCTGCCCCATAGCAGCCCCACAACACCCCATTGCCCCCCATAGCCCCCCATAGAGCCCCCTCAGCCCCATAGCTGCCCCATAGCAGCCCCACAACACCCCATAGCCCCCCATAGCACCCCATAGGGCCCCCCCAGCCCCATAGCTGCCCCATAGCGACCCATAGTCCCCCATAGGGCTTCCCTGAGCCCCATAGGCCCCCCATAGCCCCCCCACAGGAACCCCCCAGCCCCATAGCTGCCCCATAGCCACCCCATAACACCCCATAGCCCCCCCATAGGGCCCCCCAGCCCCATAGCTGCCCCATAGCAGCCCCACAACACCCCATAGCCCCCCATAGCCCCCCCATAGGGCCCCCCCAGCCCCATAGCTGCCCCATAGCAGCCCCACAACACCCCATAACCCCCCATAGCCCCCCATAGAGACCCCCAGCCCCATAGCTGCCCCATAGCAGCCCCACAACACCCCATAGCACCCCATAGCCCCCCATAGGGCCCCCCTGCCCCATAGCAGCCCCACAACACCCCATAGCCCCCCATAGCCCCCCCATAGAGCCCCCCCAGCCCCATAGCTGCCCCATAGCAACCCATAGTCCCCCATAGGGCTTCCCTGAGCCCCATAGGCCCCCCATAGCCCCCATAGAGCCCCCCCAGCCCCATAGCTGCCCCATAGCGACCCATAGTCCCCCATAGGACTTCCCTGAGCCCCATAGCCCCCCATAGGGACCCCCCAGCCCCATAGCTGCCCCATAGCAGCCCCACAACACCCCATAGCCCCCCACAGCCCCCCCATAGGGCCCCCCAGCCCCATAGCTGCCCCATAGCGACCCATAGTCCCCCATACGGCTTCCCGGAGCCCCATAGGCCCCCCATAGCCCCCCCATAGGGCCCCCCCAGCCCCATAGCTGCCCCATAGCAGCCCCACAACACCCCATAGCCCCCCATAGCCCCCCCATAGGGCCCCCCAGCCCCATAGCTGCCCCATAGCAGCCCCACAACACCCCATAGCACCCCATAGCCCCCCCATAGGGCCCCCCCAGCCCCATAGCTGCCCCATAGCAGCCCCACAACACCCCATAGCCCCCCCATACGGCCCCCCCATAGGGCCCCCCCAGCCCCATAGCTGCCCCATAGCAGCCCCACAACACCCCATAGCCCCCCCATAGGGCCCCCCCAGCCCCATAGCTGCCCCATAGCAGCCCCACAACACCCCATAACACCCCATAGCCCCCCATAGCCCCTCATAGGGCCCCCCAGCCCCATAGCTGCCCCATAGCAGCCCCACAACACCCCATAGCCCCCCCATAGGGCCCCCCAGCCCCATAGCTGCCCCATAGCAGCCCCACAACACCCCATAGCCACCCATAGCCCCCCCATAGGGCCCCCCCAGCCCCATAGCTGCCCCATAGCGACCCATAGTCCCCCATAGGGCTTCCCTGAGCCCCATAGGTCCCCCATAGCCCCCCCATAGGGCCCCCCCAGCCCCACAGCTGCCCCATAGCGACCCATAGTCCCCCATAGGGCTTCCCAGAGCCCCATAGCCCCCCCATAGGGCCCCCCAGCCCCATAGCTGCCCCATAGCCGCCCCACAACACCCCATAACCCCCCATAGCGCCCCATAGGGCCCCCCCAGCCCCATAGCTGCCCCATAGCGACCCATAGTCCCCCATAGGGCTTCCCGGAGCCCCATAGTCCCCCATAGGGCCCCCCCAGCCCCATAGCTGCCCCATAGCCGCCCCACAACACCCCATAACCCCCCATAGCGCCCCATAGGGCCCCCCCAGCCCCATAGCTGCCCCATAGCGACCCATAGTCCCCCATAGGGCTTCCCTGAGCCCCATAGGCCCCCCATAGCCCCCCCATAGGGCCCCCCCAGCCCCATAGCTGCCCCATAGCAGCCCCACAACACCCCATAGCAGCCCATAGCAGCCCCATAGCCCCCATAGCACCCCACAGCACCCCATAGAGACCCCCCAGCCCCATAGCTGCCCCATAGCTGCCCCATAGCAGCCCCACAACACCCCATAACCCCCCATAGCGCCCTATAGGGCCCCCCCAGCCCCATAGCTGCCCCATAGCGACCCATAGTCCCCCATAGGGCTTCCCAGAGCCCCATAGCCCCCCCATAGAGCCCCCCCAGCCCCATAGCAGCCCCACAACACCCCCCAGCCCCCCATAGCCCCCCCATAGGGCCCCCCCAGCCCCATAGCTGCCCCATAGCAGCCCCACAACACCCCATAGCAGCCCATAGCAGCCCCATAGCCCCCATAGCACCCCACAGCACCCCATAGAGACCCCCCAGCCCCACAGCTGCCCCATAGCCGCCCCATAGCAGCCCCACAACACCCCATAACCCCCCATAGCCCCCCATAGGGCCCCCCCAGCCCCATAGCTGCCCCATAGCGACCCACAGTCCCCCATAGGACTTCCCGGAGCCCCATAGCCCCCCATAGCCCCCCCATAGGGACCCCCCAGCCCCACAGCTGCCCCATAGCAACCCATAGTCCCCCATAGGACTTCCCTGAGCCCCATAGGCCCCCCATAGCCCCCCATAGGGCCCCCCCAGCCCCACAGCTGCCCCATAGCGACCCATAGTCCCCCATAGGGCTTCCCGGAGCCCCATAGCCCCCCCATAGAGCCCCCCCAGCCCCATAGCTGCCCCACAACACCCCATAGCCCCCCATAGCCCCCCATAGGGCCCCCCAGCCCCATAGCTGCCCCATAGCCGCCCCACAACACCCCACAGCCCCCCATAGCCCCCCCATAGAGCCCCCCCAGCCCCATAGCTGCCCCATAGCAGCCCCACAACACCCCATAGCCCCCCATAGCCCCCCATAGAGCCCCCCCAGCCCCACAGCTGCCCCATAGCAGCCCCACAACACCCCATAACCCCCCATAGCCCCCCATAGGGCCCCCCAGCCCCATAGCTGCCCCATAGCAGCCCCACAACACCCCATAGCAGCCCATAGCAGCCCCATAGCCCCCATAGCACCCCACAGCACCCCATAGAGACCCCCCAGCCCCACAGCTGCCCCATAGCTGCCCCATAGCTGCCCCACAACACCCCATAGCCCCCCACAGCCCCCCCATAGGGCCCCCCCAGCCCCATAGCTGCCCCATAGCAGCCCCACAACACCCCATAGCCCCCCACAGCCCCCCCATAGGGCCCCCCCAGCCCCATAGCCGCCCCACAACACCCCACAGCCCCCCATAGCCCCCCATAGGGCCCCCCCAGCCCCACAGCTGCCCCATAGCCGCCCCACAGCTCACGGCCTGGGCGTAGGCGCCGAGGGCCCGGCGCGCCGCCTCGGGGCTCTGGCCGCAGGCGAAGAACAGCGACACGTAGGCGTTGCCCA
Organism: Dromaius novaehollandiae; assembly: GCF_036370855.1. NCBI lineage: Eukaryota > Metazoa > Chordata > Aves > Casuariiformes > Dromaiidae > Dromaius > Dromaius novaehollandiae. The sequence continues at coordinate 769,168 of NC_088135.1, forward strand.
GCACGTCTGCACACGCCAGCGACACGCTAAGCACACGCCAAGGGGCCCCGGCGTCCCCCCGCCCACGCCAAGGGGCCCCGGCACACGCTAAGGGGGCCCAGGACACGCCAAGGGGGCCCAAGACACGCTAAGGCACGCCAAAGCGCGTTGAGTGCTGCTAGCACGTGCTAGCGACACGCTAATGACACGCTAAGGGGCCCCGGCGTCCCCCCCCGCCCACGCCAAGGGGCCCCGGCACACGCTAAGGGGGCCCAGGACACGCTAAGGGGGCCCAGGACACGCCAAGGGGGCCCAGGACACGCTAAGGCACGCCAAAGCGCGTTGAGTGCTGCTTGCACGTGCTAGCGACACGCTAACGACACGCTAAGGGGCCCCGGCGTCCCCCCGCTTGTGCCGAGGGCCTCCCGCACACGCCAAGGGGGCCCAGGACACGCTAAGGGGGCCCAGGACACGCTAAGGGGGCCCAGGACACGCTAAGGGCGCCCAGAACACGCTAAGGCACGCCAAAGCGCGTTGAGTGCTGCTTGCACGTGCTAGCGACACGCTAACGACACGCTAAGGGGCCCCGGCGTCCCCCCGCTTGTGCCGAGGGCCTCCCGCACACGCCAAGGGGCCCCAGGACACGCTAAGGGGGCCCAGGACACGCTAAGGGGGTCCAGGACACGCTAAGGGGGTCCAGGACACATGGATGCCCCCCCCACACGCCAAGGGACTCCAGGACACGCTAACACACGTTAAGGGACACGCTAACACATGCCAAGAGCATCACACACATGCCAACACACGCTAAAGGCTCTCAGTACATGCTAAGCGCTCTCAACACACGCCAGCACACGCTAAAAGCACGCAACACATGCTAAAGGCACTCAGCACACGCCAACACATGCCAAGAGCATCCCACACACGCCAACACATGTTAAAAGACCTCAGCACATGTTAAGAGCATCCTGCACACGCCAGCACACGCTAAGGGCTCTCAGCACACGCCAGGAGCTCTCAGCACACGCCAGGACACGCCAAGAACATGACACACACGCCAGCACACACTAAAGGTGCTCAGCACACGCCAGGAGCTCTCAGCACACGCCAGCACACGCTAAGGGCCCTCAGCACACGCCAGGAGCCCCCAGGACACGCCAAGAGCTCTCAGCACATGCTAAGAGCATCTTACACACGCCAGCACACGCTAAGGGCCCTCAGCACACGCTAAGAGCATCTCACACGCACTAGCACATGCCAAGAGCCCTGAGCACACGCCAAGACATGCCAGGAGCTCTGAGCACACGCTAAGAGCATCTCACACGCACTAGCACATGCCAAGAGCCCTGAGCACACGCCAAGACATGCCGGGAGCTCTGAGCACACGCTAAGAGCATCTCACACGCACTAGCACACGCTAACAGCCCTGAGCACACGCCAAGACATGCCAGGAGCTCTGAGCACACGCTAAGAGCATCTCACACGCACTAGCACACGCCAAGAGCCCTGAGCACACGCCAAGACATGCCAGGAGCTCTGAGCACACGCTAAGAGCATCTCACAGGCACTAGCACACGCTAACAGCCCTGAGCACACGCCAAGACATGCCGGGAGCTCTGAGCACACGCTAAGAGCATCTCACACGCACTAGCACATGCCAAGAGCCCTGAGCACACGCCAAGACATGCCGGGAGCTCTGAGCACACGCTAAGAGCATCTCACACGCACTAACACATGCTAACAGCCCTGAGCACACGCCAAGACATGCCAGGAGCTCTGAGCACACGCCAAGAGCTCTCAGCACATGCTAAGAGCATCTTACACACGCCAGCACACGCTAAGGGCCCTCAGCACACGCTAAGAGCATCTCACACGCACTAGCACATGCCAAGAGCCCTGAGCACACGCCAAGACATGCCGGGAGCTCTGAGCACACGCTAAGAGCATCTCACACGCACTAGCACATGCTAACAGCCCTGAGCACACGCCAAGACATGCCGGGAGCTCTGAGCACACGCTAAGAGCATCTCACACGCACTAGCACATGCCAAGAGCCCTGAGCACACGCCAAGACATGCCAGGAGCTCTGAGCACACGCTAAGAGCATCTCACACGCACTAGCACACGCTAACAGCCCTGAGCACACGCCAAGACATGCCAGGAGCTCTGAGCACACGCTAAGAGCATCTCACACGCACTAGCGCATGCTAACAGCCCTGAGCACATGCCAAGACATGCCAGCAGCTCTGAGCACACGCCAAGAGCTCTCAGCACATGCTAAGAGCATCTTACACACGCCAGCACACGCTAAGGGCCCTCAGCACACGCTAAGAGCATCTCACACGCACTAGCACATGCCAAGAGCCCTGAGCACACGCCAAGACATGCCAGGAGCTCTGAGCACACGCTAAGAGCATCTCACACGCACTAACACATGCTAAGAGCCCTGCGCACACGCCAAGACATGCCGGGAGCTCTGAGCACACGCTAAGAGCATCTCACACGCACTAGCACATGCCAAGAGCCCTGAGCACACGCCAAGACATGCCAGGAGCTCTGAGCACACGCTAAGAGCATCTCACACGCACTAGCACATGCCAAGAGCCCTGAGCACACGCCAAGACATGCCAGGAGCTCTGAGCACACGCTAAGAGCATCTCACACGCACTAACACATGCTAAGAGCCCTGCGCACACGCCAAGACATGCCGGGAGCTCTGAGCACACGCTAAGAGCATCTCACACGCACTAGCACATGCCAAGAGCCCTGAGCACACGCCAAGACATGCCAGGAGCTCTGAGCACACGCTAAGAGCATCTCACACGCACTAGCACATGCTAACAGCCCTGAGCACACGCCAAGACATGCCAGGAGCTCTGAGCACACGCTAAGAGCATCTCACACGCACTAGCACATGCCAAGAGCCCTGAGCACACGCCAAGACATGCCAGGAGCTCTGAGCACACGCTAAGAGCATCTCACACCCGCCAGCACCCGCTTAAGGCCCTCAACACACGCTAAAAGCTCTCAGCACACGCCAGCACACGCTAAGGGCCCGGCGCACACGCTAAGGCCCCCCCCCCGCGCGTGACTCACACCAGGAGCGGCCGTCGGCGGGGTCGAGGCGCACGGCGGCCTTGGCGTGTTCCACGCTCTCCCGCACGGCGCCGGGGCCCCGGCCCGCCTGCCGCAGCGCCATCGACAGGCACCGCAGCGCCTCCTTGTCCGGGCCCTGCAACACGCCAAGAACATGTTAAGGACATGCTTACAACATGCTAAGGGCACGCTAAGGGGAGCCGAGCGCATGTGGAGCTGCCCGGCGCAGCGCCGTGGATGGGCACCGCAGCATCTCCCTGTCCCGGCCCTGAAACATGCCAAGAACATGCTAAGAACACACTAAGGCCATGCTAAGGACATGCTAAGGACATGCTAAGGACACGCTAAATAGAGCTGAGTGCGCACGGAGGTGCCTGGCGCAGTGCCATCGACAGGCACCGCAGCGTCTCCTTGTCCGGGCCCTGAAACACGCCAAGAACATACTAAAAACATGCTAAGAACATGCTAAAACATGCTAAGGACATGCTAAGGACATGCTAAAGGCAGCCGAGCGCATGTGGAGCTGCCCGGCGCAGCGCCGTGGATGGGCACCGCAGCATCTCCCTGTCCCGGCCCTGAAACACGCCAAGAACATGCTAAGAGCACACTAAGGGCATGCTAAAACATGCCAAGGACACGCTAAGGACACGCTAAATAGAGCTGAGTGCGCACGGAGCTGCCTGGCGCAGCGCCGTGGATGGGCACCGCAGCATCTCCCTGTCCCGGCCCTGAAACACGTCAAGAACATGCTAAGAACACACTAAGGGCATGCTAAAACATGCTAAGGACATGCTAAGGACACGCTAAAGGGAGCTGAGTGCGCACGGAGCTGCCTGGCGCAGTGCCATCGACAGGCACCGCAGCGTCTCCTTGTCCCGGCCCTGAAACACACCAAAAACATGCTAAAAACATGCTAAAACATGCTAAGGACATACTAAAACACGCTAAGGACACGCTAAGGACACGCTAAAGGGAGCTGAGTGCGCACGGAGCTGCCTGGCGCAGTGCCATCGACAGGCACCGCAGCGTCTCCTTGTCCCGGCCCTGAAACACACCAAAAACATGCTAAAAACATGCTAAAACATGCTAAGGACATACTAAAACACGCTAAGGACACGCTAAGGACACGCTAAAGGGAGCTGAGTGCGCACGGAGCTGCCTGGCGCAGTGCCATCCACAGGCACCGCAGCGTCTCCTTGTCCCGGCCCTGAAACACACCAAAACACGCTAAAAACATGCTAAAACATGCTAAGAACATACTAAAACATGCTAAAAACATACTAAAACATGCTAAGGACATGCTAAGGACATGCTAAAGGGAGCTGAGGGCACGCGGAGCTGCCTGGTGCAGCGCGTGAACGGGCATCGCGGTGCCTCCGTGTCTGGGGCCTGTAACATGCTAAGCACACGCTAAGAACATGCTAAGGGGAACTGAGCGCATGCTAAGGACATGCTAAGGACATGTGAAGCCCTGCCAGACTCTCACTGCGACCCACACATGTTCCCCAGCCCCACAGGTCCCCCCCAGCCCCACACGCGTCCCCCAGCCCCACGGCGGCTCCCCCAGCCCCACGGCGCGCCCCATAGCGTCACTCACGTGCCGGAGAGCCCCGGCGAAGCAGGCCTGGGCCCGCCGTGGGTCGCCGCGCCGCCACCAACCCCTACCTCCCCCAGCCCCACACGTGTCCCCCAGCCCCACGGCGGCTCCCCCAGCCCCACGGCGCGCCCCATAGCGTCACTCACGTGCCGTAGGGCCCCGGCGAAGCAGGCCTGGGCCCGCCGTGGGTCGCCGCGCCGCCACCGTCCCCCGCCTCCCCCAGCCCCACACGTGTCCCCCAGCCCCACGGCAGCTCCCCCAGCCCCACGGCGCGCCCCATAGCGTCACTCACGTGCCGGAGGGCCCCGGCGAAGCAGGCCTGGGCCCGCCGTGGGTCGCCGTGCCGCCACCAACCCCTACCTCCCCCAGCCCCACACGCGTCCCCCAGCCCCACGGCGGCTCCCCCAGCCCCACGGCGCGCCCCATAGCGTCACTCACGTGCCGCAGAGCCCCGGCGAAGCAGGCCTGGGCCCGCCGTGGGTCGCCGTGCCGCCACCAACCCCCGCCTCCCCCAGCCCCACACGTGTCCCCCAGCCCCACGGCAGCTCCCCCAGCCCCACGGCGCGCCCCATAGCGTCACTCACGTGCCGTAGGGCCCCGGCGAAGCAGGCCTGGGCCCGCCGTGGGTCGCCGCGCCGCCACCGTCCCCCGCCTCCCCCAGCCCCACACGCGGCCCCCGTCGCTCCCAGCCCCACGGCGGCTCCCCCAGCCCCACGGCGCGCCCCATAGCGTCACTCACGTGCCGGAGAGCCCCGGCGAAGCAGGCCTGGGCCCGCCGTGGGTCGCCGCGCCGCCACCGTCCCCCGCCTCCCCCAGCCCCACACGTGTCCCCCAGCCCCACGGTGGCTCCCCCAGCCCCACGGCGCGCCCCATAGCGTCACTCACGTGCCGTAGGGCCCCGGCGAAGCAGGCCTGGGCCCGCCGTGGGTCGCCGCGCCGCCACGCCGCCTCGCCGAGCCGCGTCCAGGCCTCGGGCAGCCCCGGCGCCAGCTTCAGCGCCCGGCCCAGCGCCGCCTCGGCCCGCGCATCGGGGCGCCCCACGGCGCTCAGCGCCCGGGCCCGCAGCACCAGCGCCTGGCCCCGCGCCCCCGGCGACACTGTGGGGCCAGACCCATAAGTTAGCGTGACCCACGGCGCCCCACGCTGCCCCCAAAGACCCATAGAATAAGGTAGCATGGGACCCATAGATCCAGGCCTGGACCCATGGAGGGGAGCAGGATGCGGCCCAGAGGGGTCCCGGTGCCCCACGGCGACCCACAGCGACCCACGGGGCCCCACGGAGCCCCCTAAGACCCATAGAGTGGGGCAGGATGGGACCCATAGATCCAGGTCTGGACCCATGGAGGGGAGCAGGATGCGGCCCAGAGGGGTCCCGGGGCCCCACGGCGACCCACAGCGACCCACGGAGCCCCCCCGAGCCCCCTAAGACCCATAGAGTGGGGCAAGATGGGACCCATAGATCCAGGCCTGGACCCATGGAGGGGAGCAGGATGCGGCCCAGAGGGGTCCCGGGGCCCCACGGCGACCCACAGCGACCCACGGAGCCCCCCCGAGCCCCCTAAGACCCATAGAGTGGGGCAGGATGGGACCCATAGATCCAGGTCTGGCCCCTGACCCATAGAGTGGGGCAAGATGGGACCCATAGATCCAGGCCTGGACCCATGGAGGGGAGCAGGATGCGGCCCAGAGGGGTCCTGGTGCCCCACGGCGACCCACAGCGACCCACGGAGCCCCCCCGAGCCCCCCGGAGCTCCCTAAGACCCATAGAGTGGGGCAAGATGGGACCCATAGATCCAGGCCTGGACCCATGGAGGGGAGCAGGATGCGGCCCAGAGGGGTCCCGGTGCCCCACGGCGACCCACAGCGACCCACGGAGCCCCCCGAGCCCCCCGGAGCCCCCTAAGACCCATAGAGTGGGGCAGGATGGGACCCATAGATCCAGGCCTGGACCCATGGAGGGGAGCAGGATGCGGCCCAGAGGGGTCCCGGTGCCCCACGGCGACCCACAGCGACCCACGGAGCCCCCCAGAGCCCCCCGGAGCCCCCTAAGACCCATAGAGTGGGGCAGGATGGGACCCATAGATCCAGGCCTGGACCCATGGAGGGGAGCAGGATGCGGCCCAGAGGGGTCCCGGTGCCCCACGGCGACCCACAGCGACCCACAGAGCCCCCCCGAGCCCCCCGGAGCCCCCTAAGACCCATAGAGTGGGGCAAGATGGGACCCATAGATCCAGCCCTGGCGCCTGGACCCATGGAGGGGAGCAGGATGCGGCCCAGAGGGGTCCCGGGGCCCCACGGCGACCCACAGCGACCCACAGAGCCCCCCCGAGCCCCCCGGAGCCCCCTAAGACCCATAGAGTGGGGCAAGATGGGACCCATAGATCCAGCCCTGGCCCCTGGACCCACAGAGTGGGGCAAGATGGGACCCATAGATCCAGGTCTGGCCCCTGGACCCATAGAGTGGGGCAAGATGGGACCCATAGATCCAGGTCTGGCCCCTGGACCCATAGAGTGGGGTAAGATGGGACCCATAGATCCAGGCCTGGACCCATGGAGGGGAGCAGGATGCGGCCCAGAGGGGTCCCGGTGCCCCACGGCGACCCACAGCGACCCACGGAGCCCCCCGGAGCCCCCTAAGACCCATAGAGTGGGGCAAGATGGGACCCATAGATCCAGGCCTGGACCCATGGAGGGGAGCAGGATGCGGCCCAGAGGGGTCCCGGTGCCCCACGGCGACCCACAGCGACCCACAGAGCCCCCCCGAGCCCCCTAAGACCCATAGAGTGGGGCAAGATGGGACCCATAGATCCAGGTCTGGCCCCTAGACCCATAGAGTGGGGCAGGATGGGAGCCAGGGGGGTCCTGGTGCCCCACAGAGCCCCCCCAGGACCCATAGAGTGGGGCACCGTGGGGACAGAGCCCCCCCGCCCCAGTGCATCATGGGATGGCGGCCGTGGGGGGTGGGACCTGAGCCCCAGAGCATCATGGGAAGCCCACCAGGAAGCGGGACCTCCACCCCAGAGCATCACGGGCCACCCCAGGGCATCATGGGAGGCTTGCCGTGGGGCAGGATCGCTGGCCCAGTGCATCATGGGAAACCCCGGTGCATCCTGGGCCACCCCAGAGCATCATGGGCTGCCCCAGAGCATCATGGGAAGCCCACTGGGGGGCTGGACCTCCATCCCGTGGCACCGTGGGACACCCTGGTGCATCATGGGAAGCCCCAGGGCATCATGGGCTGCCCTAGTACATCATGGGAAGCCCCCTGAGGAGCAGGATCGTTGCACCAGAGCATCATGGGAAGCCCCAGGGCATCATGGGCTACCCCAGAGCATCATGGGAAGCCTGCTGGGGGGGCAGGACCTCCACCCCAGGGCACCATGGGTTGCCCCAGGGCATCATGGGCTGCCCCAGGGCATCATGGGAGGCTCACCAGGGAGCAGGATCGCTGCCCCAGGGCATCATGGGAAGCCCCAGGGCACCGTGAGCCACCCCAGAGCATTGTGGGAAGCCCCAGAGCATCATAGGCTGCCCCAGAGCATCATGGGAAGCCTGATGGAGGGCAGAACCTCCATCCCGGGGCACCGTGGGCCGCCCCAGGGCATCATGGGAAGCTCACCAGGGAGCAGGATTGCTGCCCCGGGGCATCATGGGAAGCCCCAAGGCATCATGGGCTGCCCCACAGCATCATGGGAAGCCCCCTGAGGGGCAATACCTCCACCCCAGGGCACTGTGGGCTGCCCCAGGGCATCATGGGAGGCTCACCAGGGAGCAGGATTGCTGCCCCAGGGCATCATGGGAAGCCCCAGGGCACCGTGAGCCACCCCAGAGCATTGCGGGAAGCCCCAGAGCATCATAGGCTGCCCCAGAGCATCATGGGAAGCCCCCTGAGGTGCAAGATCTCCACCCCAGGGCACCGTGGGCTGCCCCAGGGCATCATGGGAAGCCCGCTGGGGGGGCGGGGCCTCCATCCCGGGGCACTGTGGGCCGCCCTGGTGCATCATGGGAAGCCCCGGGGCATCATGGGCCACCCCAGAGCATCACGGGAAGCCCCGGTGCATCGTGGGCCGCACCTTGCACCTGCTCCATGCGCCGCAGCGTCCGCTCCACCTCCTCCTCCAGCAGCGCCTCGGCGTCGCCGGGCCCCCCGTCGCCACGGCGACCGTCGCCGGGGTCCCCGTCGCCGGGTCGCCGTCGCCGCGGTGACCGTCGCCGTGGCGACCGCCGTCGCCGCCCCGCAGCCGGTCCCGGAAGCGGTAGAGCTCCGCCACCAGCTCCTGAGGGGGGAACGGAGGGGCCCAGGCGTCCGGGGCGGCTCCGCACTCTCCGAGGGGCCCAGGCGTCCGGGGTTCCCCCTCCCCCAAGGGGCCCAGGTGTCCGGGGTCCCCCCCTCCAAAGGGCCCAGGCGTCCGGGGCTGCTCCCTCCCCTCTCACTGAGGGGCCCAGGCGTCCGGGGTTTCCCCCTCCCCCAAAGGGCCCAGGCGTCCGGGGCTGCTCCCTCCACAAAGGGCCCAGGCGTCCGAGGCTCCCTCCCCCCCCCAAAGGGCCCAGGCATCCGGGACTGCTTCCCTCCCCCCCCCCACTAAAGGGCCCAGGCGTCCGGGGTTCCCTCTCCCCCAAAGGGCCCAGGTGTCCGAGGCTCCCTCCCCCACCCAAAGGGCCCAGGCGTCCGGGGCTCCCTCCCCCTCCCACTAAAGGGCCCAGGCGTCCGGGGCTCCCTCCCCCCCCCAAAGGGCCCAGGCGTCCGGGACTGCTTCCCTCCCCCCTCACTGAGGGGCCCAGGCGTCCGGGGTTCCCCCCACCAAAGGGCCCAGGCGTCCAAGGCTCCCTCCCCCCCCCAAAGGGCCCAGGTGTCCAGGACTGCTTCCCTCCCCCCCCCCACTAAAGGGCCCAGGCGTCCGCGGTTCCCCCTCCCCCAAAGGGCCCAGGCGTCCGGGCTCCCTCCCCCTCCCACTAAAGGGCCCAGGCGTCCGGGGTTCCCCCTCCCCCAAAGGGCCCAGGCGTCCGAGGCTCCCTCCCCCCTCCAAAGGGCCCAGGCGTCCGGGCTGCTCCCTCCCCCCCCTCACTGAGGGGCCCAGGCGTCCGCGGTTCCCCCTCCCCCAAAGGGCCCAGGCGTCCGAGGCTCCCTCCCCCCACCCAAAGGGCCCAGGCGTCCGGGGCTGCTCCCTCCCCCCTCGCTGAGGGGCCCAGGCGTCCGCGGTTCCCCCTCCCCCAAAGGGCCCAGGCGTCCGGGGCTCCCTCCCCCCCAAAGGGCCCAGGCGTCCGGGGCTGCTCCCTCCCCCCTCCCCGAGGGGCCCAGGCGTCCGGGCCGGCGCCGCCCCCACCTCGAGCACCCGCAGCGCCTCGGCGTCACCGTCGCCTTCATCCTCCTCCTCCCCCCCCGCCACCTCCGCCGCCGCCGCCGCCGCCGGGGGCTCCGGCTCCGCCGCCGCCGCCATGACTGCGCCGGGCCCCGCCCCTTCCGCCCGGCCCCGCCCCTTCCGCCCGGCCCCGCCCCGCCCCTTCCGCCGCGCCGCCCCCCCACCGGCTGCGCGCGCAGCCCGGTCCCGCCCCCCCCCCCCCACACACACCGCCGGCTGCCAGCGCTCTGGCCCCGCCCCCTCCCGCCCGGGCCCCGCCCCCTCCCGCCCGGGCCCCGCCCCCTCCGCTTCCCGCCCTCCCCGCCAGGCCCCGCCCCTCCGCTAGGCTCCGCCCCCTCCCCGCCGGCTGCGCGCGCAGCGCGGCTTCCGCCGCCCCCCACCCCGCTTCCCGCCCTCCCCGCCTGACTCCGCCCCCTCCCTCGCCCGGTCCCCGCCCCCTCCATTCCCCGCCCTCCCCATCTGGCCCCGCCCCCTCCCTCCCTGGCCCCGCCCCCTCCCCAAACATTCCCCTCTCCGCGCTCACGTGACCCACACGTGCACGTGACCCCCCCCTCCGTGCGGCCCCGCCCCCTAGCGGCGGCGGGGGGCGGGGCAGCCGGGGGGCGGGGCCGGCTCGCCCCCCCCCGGGGAGCCGAAGGGGAAGAAGCCGCCGCCCCCCGCGGGGGGGGGGGAGGCCCCGAAGAGGGGGCCCAGGGCGCCCGGCGGCGTCGCCACGGTGACCGCGCCTGTTCGGGGGGGGGACACGCGTCACCGGCCGCCCTCTTACCCCCCCCATATGGCGGCCACCATTGGATCTACCACCATGGTGGCCCCCATTGTACCCCCCCCAACATGGCGGCCACCATTGGACCTACCAGCATGGTGGCCCCCATTGTACCCCCCCCAACATGGCGGCCACCATGGGACCTACCAACATGGCGGCCCCCATTGTACCCCCCCCAACATGGCGGCCACCATTGGACCTACCACCATGGTGGCCCCCATTGTACCCCCCCCAACATGGCGGCCACCATTGGACCTACCACCACGGTGGCCCCCATTGTACCCCCCCCCGACATGGCAGCCACCTTTATGACCCGCCAAAATGGCGGCCGCCATCTTACCCCCCCCAAAATGGCGGCTGCCATTGG